>NW_026453230.1:300000-513601 GCF_025200985.1 Drosophila gunungcola
TGAGCCACTCGCTCTCTTCGACCAGTTGTCGGACTAGCTCGTCTGGGGGGTCCTCCTTTTCGAAGGCCATGTACGTTGAAGTCACCCTTATGGTAGCCACTGGAAAGTCCAGGCTTGCTACGGTGTTGTCTCCGTTGCTGTAATTATGAAGCAGAAATATGCTAAGGTGCCTTTTGGCTAAAATGCAGGTTCGAATTTTACCTCCTCTAGGGTCAAGTAGCAACCTGAATTCCTTGGTGCCTAGTCCAGAGACCTTGCCTCCAACGACCCAAGCTTCCTGTACCAGCACTAGGTCTGCCGCACCGTCAGCCAGGCGAGGCAGCAGAGCAGCAGACGCTGCCTTACTGTGGTGGAGGTTCACCTGCAGCAGTCTTAATGACATCTGCAACGTTTCCCTTCACTACCGTGACGTCGGCTTCCTCATCGTCACTGAATTCGTCGTCTCCAACAGCCGGCTTCATCTCCTGCATCACTCTGCTCAACGAAGCGTCGGTGGAATAGCCGTCCTCCGGCTCTTCGTCCCCGCGACTTAAAAGATAACGACATGACAATTTGCTGACATAAGCGATGAAATGTTGTGATAGTGCTTACATATGTAAAATTTGATCAGCTTATCTGGGTTTCTTTAATTCTGAATTGTCGCTAATCAAATCAAAATGAATTAAAAATTATAGATATTCGCGAGTTTACGGAGACCTATAATTCTTAGGTGGACATTCATAATGTTATCGAGGCATGTCCTTACTTGGATGACTAGGAAGGGAAGCTGATGACGTTGTTTGACGGGTTTGCTAAGAAGACCAACACAATCTTTTTTTTTTTTTTTAATTAAAAAAAAAAATTTTTTTCTATAGGTAATTTTACGTGTAAATATATATATGGGTATATGGCTTAGTCTATGCTAATAGTTAATAAAACCGACATAATTAGTGTGTGTGTGTGTTCTTTTTAGTGTGGTGACCATATGGCAAAGCAATTATTCAAACCGTTGGTGAGGTAATGATTACTAAGATTTTTGTGTGCTTCTTTTGCAAATTGTTATTTGATTTTACTCTTAAATTATAGTTGAAATGGCAACAATGTAATTAGTTTAGAGGGTTTTTTTTTTTTCAACGATTTCATCGACGAGTTTGTATTCTTTTCTGCAGCATTGTAGCTGTTTATTTATTTATTTTTTTGTTTTTTTTTATGTGTGGGGCTCAATTGTATCCGGTTTCATGGCAAGAACAAGGGAATAGGGGAGGAAGAAAGAGCGAGTCGTCGTTGGTTCCCGGTCTTACGCTCTCATTTATATAAATATACAAAAGAACAAAAGGCCTGGAACACAGACGACGCGAGTGGTGCCCCCTCCCTTCCTCTATTTAGAGTGCTTAGCCATGAATAATATTTTTGTATGGTTGTATGTTGCAAATGTGCGTATGTGGAGGTTCGAAGACAATTTAAAGTGTGTAACAATTGTCGATGTGATTCAGACATAGATGGTCGAAATTGATGTGGGTGCGAAAATCAAATTTTTTGTACATATCTATAAAAATGCTCGATGCATTTTGTGCCGATCAGCAATTGATGGTCACAATTGGTATAGATATATAATAAAAATTTGTAGTGTATAATTTTTTTTATTTATATTTTTTTTAAACATGTCGTTTTATATATCTATAATAATGCGCGATGCATTTTGTGCCGATCAGCGATTGATGGTCACAATTGATATAGATATATAATAAAAATTTGTAGTGTATAATTTTTTTTTATTTATATTTTTTTAAACATGTCGTTTTTATATATCTATACTAATGCGCGATGCATTTTGTGCCGATCAGCGATTGATGGTCAAAATTGATATAGATATATAATAAAAATTTGTAGTGTATAAATTTTTTTATTTATATTTTTTTTAAACATGTCGTTTTTATATATCTATAATAATGCGCGATGCATTTTGTGCCGATCAGCGATTGATGGTCACAATTCGTATAGATACATAATTTGATTTAGATAACCACATTTAGATAGATTAAGATAACCACATTTAATGTACAGTGCATACTGTGCTGGTCAACAATTGATAAACACCAAATGGGTATTTGTTATAAATATTTTTTTTTGTTAACCGTCACTAACTTGTTGACTCAGATCGTTGATTGGATTTATTTAAAAAAATTTTTTGTTAAAATATATATATTTTCTTTATTTTCCACATTTCTTTGTGGGCACACAAAAATGCTTGCACTTTCATTTCCACTGGTTTATTTTGTTTTACTTTGCCCCTTGGCTTACCCGAATTATTACATAGTAACTTCTATGATGATTTCGGTGAATTTCATCTTTGGTTCTTTTTAAAAACCGGCTGCGCCAATTATCGTCTGTGGCCGGATCTGGCTGGTGTAGACTGTGCTGGTGGAGTTTAGGAGGCTTTGGGAGGATCCTGGTGGAGTTTTGAGAAGGCTTCTGAATAAAAGACTTATGCTTTCAAGTGTCGCTCTAAGACTGACTTTTATTTTGGTTTCAATTACAATCGAAAGCTTCGTTTGCGGATGGGGTACATATGTTGAGTTTGCGAAATCTCCTAGGTTAGGGGTTTCGGCCGGATGCCCGAGACCCAGTTGTTTACACGATCCGGCATCCAGAAACCGCTGCGTTGGCGATCCTATGTCCGGGTTGAACGGCATCGCCGTTAGTGGGACAATGCCCGAGGGGGTTTGGGTGGAGGTGATGTCATCGGGAAGACATCAGCGGTAAATCCCGCGCGTAACAGGCTCGTGATTGGTTTCGTTGGGCCACTTGTTTGTACTTTTTAAAGTGCATCAACGTTCAACAATATATCGAAGAACTAAAAAATAAATTAAAAAAACAGCGAAGTTTTTTCATGTTTAATGCAGATACGACGGATGGTCGGACAGGCAGACGGACGGAAAGGAGTGAAGCTTATCAGGATCAAGAATATATCGCGGATCCGCTGGAATCGTGCTCCACTTCAGGCGGCTTGTGAGGAAATCTCTATCATTGCTAGCGGCCTTAGTGTCGTGTTCTTTTTCACTCCTTCACACTTTGACACACACACTTTTAGGAGCCTTCCATTATTTCTTTTGGATGCGGCCACCTACATCCTCCTATTTCACTCACACCAGCGCTCAGACTTACGTTGACTACAGAAACTGTGGCCTGTGGAGATCCGAAGAACAGCACAGAAGCACACGAAAACGAATAGGAAACGAGGGACAAGTCAAAGCAAACAGTAGTTATAGTTTAAAATTGCCAAATAATCGACGACATATATATACTTTATTGCATAGCAAAAAGTCCGAGAGCAACCGATTGCATTGTTCGGATAATATTGTTGCTCGCGGTCAACTGACGAGCAGTTTTAAAGATCTCTTTTGCTCTGCTCATTCCTGGACCGTTTGCTCTTGAACAACGATTCAAATAGTCTTTTGCGCAAGTATTTGTGTAACATATGTGAAGTTTTGTGGGTTTTACGCGTCAATTGGTTTTGTGAATTTCGCTTGAGAAAATTGACTGCGTTGACTTTTGCAGTCAAATGGTCTTTTCGTAAGTCTCCCTGTGCGAGCATCACTTGTTTCTCTCATCGTGCGAAGTTCGATAAGGGAGCGTCTCACGAACAGCTCAACGTAAAGCAGTCAACAGAAAACCAAAACGAAAAAACGAAGTCTGCTGCTCAGAGAGCACACGAGGGAGGATGTTTTTCTTCGATTGATACCGCAAGCAAAGCGTAATGATAAAAACGGTTAACCGTTATTTGCGAACTATGCTTTAAAGCAGGAGTGCTTATCCCTATGCACAATTAGCTAAATTGATTTTGTAAATGCACAATGCTTAGATAAGCACAATAGATAAGCTTGATGGACTCAATTTGCTATACACTAAAAATTTTTCGTTTCAATTACTGATTCGGTTTCGTTACTGATAAGACCAGGGCAATACAAAAACAATTTCATTTGATTTTTTTTGGATGGCTAAGCAAAATGATTTTTGTTTTGTCTTTTCCTCGGTTCTACACTGATTTTGTTACTTGAGTTCGTGCTCTTTTTTAAATTTGACAAAAACACCTCATAACGAGGTTGTAAAGCCGTGACGATCACACTTTCAACAAAATATTCGCTATTAGATTTTGTGCTTAAAAAATGTATAAGCAGGTCTAATTACACTTTTAAAATGTTCCCATTCAGATAGCATCATCCAGGTATTTTGCCTACACAGGCATTTTTTATCTCAGCGTGCCGAATGGGAACATTTTAAAAGTGTTATATACCATAATTTAAGGAATCTCTAGAGCTCGGCACACTTATATTAAAAATGCCTGAGTAGGGAAAACCTATGTTTTAAGTAACGTTTACGTTTTTGCTTTAACGGAGAGGACACGATAAAAGAATAAGGCAAATGCACTTAAGGTTTAATATCAATGTCTTTATTATACGCGTAAGCGACTATATACTTAAAGAGGTAGAGCCGAAGTGGGAAATAGAATAAAGAGAACAGACTGAGATAAATCTCTAGTAATACAGTGACAGCGTATATACAGCGTATAATAAAGACTTTAAGGAATTGTTGCCAAACTTATAGTATATTTTCAATACTCCTCAACAACCTTTAATCAATATTCATTTCTTTAACACATTTTGTATGTTTGATCTTTACTATTTACCATATCATTTGTACATATGTACTGACCATTGATATTCTTTTCGTGAAACAGATCTTTTACAAATTGGTGTCTAATGTCAAAATGTTTACTCCGTTTATGCAAAATTTGATTCTATTTTGATTCCTTACAAGTTTGAGAGGCTTGAATTTTCTTTGTAACTTGTAGAATAAATTAATTCTTCAAAATTTGAACTTTGTTCTCATTTGCATCTCTATGGGCTCTTTTTCCCATTACCTCTTCGAATGTAATGATTCCGTTTATAAGCTTTGGGTCAAGTTTACTAGTTAAAATTGCTATAAGTTTTTCTTCTGTATAAGATTTTTGTTTAGTTATGTGTCTGTGTTATGTTGGGAATGGGATTTCGAAACTATTGGAATCTGTCTCGGCAGTCAGTAAAAATAATTGGTTGGGTGCACGAAAAGAACTTTATTGGCCTATGATTTTGTTGTAATACTCCGCCTGTTGCGTAACTTGAAGCGTCAGTAGTCAATGGGAACTTTTTTCCGAAATCTGGATACGCAAGCGTAGCCTCTCTGGAGACGAGAGTTTTTTTAAGTTGCTCTAATGCTGTAATCTCGTCTTTGCTCAAGTTAATAGCAGTTCTGCTTGACTTGGTCTTAGATATACGGCCTTCTTCGCCTCTTAGAAGAATGGTTAGGGGTTTTGCTATTTTCGAGTAATTTTTTATGAACCGCCTATAACAACCTGTCATGCCCAAAAAGGAACTGAGATCTTTTAATGTTTTTAGAACTGGCCATCTATGTTTGTTATTACTCCATTTTCTGATATTGTGTACCCCAAGAATTCTACTTCGTTTTTGAACAAATGGCATTTCTCTATTTGGACCCTCAAATTTGCGTTTTGTAGCGTTGAAAATGATCTTTCCACTTCGTTTTTGATAAAGACATTAACATCATCAACGTACACATAGCAAATTTTCCCTATGTATTCCCCAAAAATGTCATCTAATGCTCTTTTAAAAATGGATGGTCAATTTTTCAAACCGAATGGTTTCTCGTAAATTCAAATTTTCCGCCATTTACCGCGAATGCTGATTTTTCTATGTCCGTATCTTTCAATAATACTTGGTGAAAACCACTCTTAAGATATAATACCGAAAAATACTTGTTGTCCCTAAGCTGTGCAATAATTTCGCCGATTTCGGGAATGGGATACCGATCTGAGATGGTAACTTCATTAAGTTTCCTATAATCAATTACTAATCTGTACTTTTTTTCTTCGCACTGACCGAACTTTTAATACCAACTCCTAGCATCTCTGTTATTTTTTTTTTACTTCGTGTTTGAGTGATATTGGGTATGGGTAAGGTTTTTCGTAAACTGGGGAATCTGATAAACTTCTGATCTAACCTACCACTTTAGTTGTGTATGCTAACTTTGTATCGGGGTCTGCAAAGAGAGAGGAGTTTCATTATTGATTTCTGTGACTCGGTCATATGGCTGACTTACGGTCCAATTTTATTTACTGCTTGTGTCGCTAATTGATGAATTTTAATTTTGCGTTTTTTTCCGAGAACTAATATATAATTTTTCATATCTTCATCCGAAATATTAGTGAGCTGAAGTATTGCGTGTTGTGTTATTTTAGTCTTACCTCCGACTGAACTATCTGGAAAAATTTTCTCATTTTACTTTGGTTTTGGTACTTAATGGTTTTGAATAAAATTTTGATTTAAGCCTGTGTCGATAAAGAATTTTAGAATTTTTGCGTTCCCCGTGGCTACTTTAAAGTAGGTAGAGGTTTCGGTTGTGGTCGAGGCGGAGGTTTTGGTGTTCTATAGGGTGCTACTGCACCGTCTGTATAAGGTTGTATAAGGTTGACTATAAGATTTGAATTGATTCGTTTTGGTAATAGGGATTTTTCCAGACGCAGGTACTAAATGTATTTGGTTTGGATTATGGTAAGATGAGGATGGAAATTTTGTTCGACGGCTACCATCCGATATGGTGGTTGGAGTTTGGGTGGGAGCATGGGTTCCCTCCCTAAATCCGGAGCTTTTGGTGTCTGGTTGTTCCTAGTATTTTGGTTGTCTAGCAGACTGCATGAATGTAGAGCGTGTCCTAAGTCATGTGGTTCTTAAATGGCCAGTAATTGTGCCAGGTTTCCATTAAGGCCTCTGAAAAAAGTGTCCAAGGTTTTTTCCTGTACATGGCTGTCAGAGATTGTACACTGCCTGTAATATTCGTCTATAGTATTGTTGCCTTGATTAAGTGCATGGAGTTGATATTATAAGGTCTTTGAGTCGTTAGGCATTTTGAAATAGTTGTCCAATCTAAGGGGGTATTAAATGAGTCTAGTGCTGCGGCCGCGTGACCAGTAATTTTGTTACGCATTGCTAAAAGAGTTCCATAATATTTTGGTGAACAAATTCTGTTTTCATAGATTTTTAACGCCCTCTGGACACTTTTCCTCCATGACGAATATTCACTTTTGTTTCCTGAAAATTGTCTAAGTGTCCGAACATGTCTGGAAATTTATCTAACTCACTAAGATTGTGCGTTAGTTCTCTTTTAATTGTTCGATCTGAATATTTGGAAAAATCTTTATTTGGATTAAGTATTTCATTTACTGTGCTACTGAGCTTTGTCTCTAAGACTGTTTTATTTTTTCCTCAATGTCCCTCTCGGTCATGATTCGCGGATTTATTTTTGTGGTATTAGCATGGGTTCCCTCCCTAAATCCGTAGTCTTTGGTGTCTGTTTGTTCCTAGTATTTTGGTTGTCTAGCAGACTGCAAGAATGTAGAGCGTGTCCTAAGTCATGTGGTTCTTAAATGGCCAGTAATTGTGCCAGTGTCCAAGGTTTTTTCCTGTACATGGCTGTCAGAGATTGTACACTGCCTGGTAATATTCGTCTATAGTATTGTTGCCTTGATTAAGTGCATGGAGTTGATATTATAAGGTCTTTAAGTCGTTGGGCATTTTGAAATAGTTGTCCAATCTAAGGGGGTATTAAATGATTCTAGTACTGCGTCCGCGTGACCAGTAATTTTGTTACGGATTGCTAAAAAGTTCCATAATATTTTGGTGAACAAATTCTGTTTTCATAGATTTTTAACGCCCTCTGGACACTTTTCCTCCATGACGAATATTCACTTTTGTTTCCTGAAAATTCTCTAAGTGTCCGAACAATATCTGGAAATTTATCTAACTCACTAAGATTGTGCGTTAGTTCTCTTTTAATTGTTCGATCTGAATATTTGGAAAAATCTTTATTTGGATTAAGTATTTCATTTACTATGCTACTGAGCTTTGTCTCTAAGACTGTTTTATTTTTTCCTCAATGTCCCACTCGGTCATGATTCGCGGATTTATTTGTGTGGTATTGGCTGATGAGGGTCCGGCAAGATTCGCGAGTCTGTCTGCCAAATCTTGTTCGTCATTTTGGGTATGGATATATGAGCAGGGAAAAGTTGAATTTATTTTTAATTTTAATTATTCAGAATTCGGAAGTTTTTTTCTAAGAATTAGAGTGTGGGATTTTTATTCTGGGGTGGATTTTTATTTATTGTGACTTCTACACTTTATATTTGGGTAAAACCTTTTGTTCTTTGTATAATTTTTATATTTTAAATAATTTGTATGTTTTCGTTTTTATTAGATTGCTTAAAATTATTCTTACAATACAAACGTATCTCGGCGTGCTCTCGTGATGACAGGTTCGGCGGATTCCGTTTTATCCCACGCTGCAGCGATCTCTCCTGAGTGTGAGTTTAATAAGGGGCCCTCTCTGTACCTTAATTCACGTACCCTTCGAACGGATACTAAAGGGATCACGGCGTTGGAATTTGGCCTGATTATTCCACTGGGCACAAGTCCTGTTTTCTTCAGGAATGACAATTTGCAGCGTTTTTTAAACGGCACTTTTGCACTTCCGGGCCTCTGAATTTTTAGTTTTTCACTTCTCACTGATTAGGCGGAGGTTCGAAATGAAACGTCAGAATTTTTTACTTTCCGAACTTCGCTACACGCGGAACTTCTTATCCTTTCGCGGTTTTAATCAGGTCCCTGTTCGGGCGCCACTTAAGAGATTGATTAAGATTTTGTTAATAAAAACAAGAAAGGAAGCAAACTTCGGCCAGCCGAAGTTCATATACCCTTGCAGCTATTGCTAAAATTAAATATTCTTGAAGACATTAAAGCAAGCATTTTTTTCGTTTTCCGAATTTAATAAAATTAAAAGCAAAATTCTAAAAAAGTTAAATTAAAAAAAAAATTTTTTTTATATATTTTTTTTTCCATGAGAGCTTTATGTTAAAGTCGTCCGATCTTGATGAAATTTAAACAGTAATTCTGAAATTTTTAACCATTAATATATATCGAAGAACTTAAAAAAAAATTTAAAAACAGCTAAGTTATAATTTTTTTTATTTTTTTTTTTTTTCCGATTGTTCCTATGGGAGCTATATGCTATTGTCGTACTACCTGCAATAGAAAGACAACTTTAGAAAAAATTTCATGCAGTTAGCTTTAAAACTGAGAGACTAGTTTGCGTAGAATTGGACGGACAGACGGACGTTCAGACGGACGGACAGACGTACATGGCTAGATCGACACTCCTAGTGATGCTGATCAAGAATATATATATTTTATAGGGTCGGAAACGTCTCCTTCACTGCGTTGCAAATTTCTGAATGAAATTATAATACCCTCTGCAAGGGTATAAAAAGCAAAACAAACTTATATTTATTGAGTTGAATTAAGAACTAATTTAGTTTAGTTAAGCAATTATCTATTATAGCTACGGGTCGCTCCATCGCTGCCACCGTCTTTGCCGCGGTTGCTAACGTTCTTTGATATCATTGGTTGCTGCCCATAGACGCCGTCGCCGTTGGGCAAACTTAATTGTATATGGCCGGTGGATGTTAATTATTGTTTTTATTGTATCTACTTAGTTGAGTTCGATCAACTTCGGAAATTGGCTGTTCTGCTTTCACACGATCGCTGACCAAAAGGTGCAAGCTCAGCGCACGTGGCTAAGCATTGCATGGCTGTTTGTTGTGCAATCAATGCTTACTCATTTCTTCTGTCTGGGAATTTGTTTTATTTGAGTGTTAGCTCGTGTATACCAATAAAATTTTTTGCTTAGGGACAGTTTTTTTAAAGGTTTTTTAAAGTTTTTGTCTGCTGTCTTTTTAAGTTTTATTTTATATCTCGAGTTTTGGCAAACAAAATTTATTTACAAAATTCTATAACCAATAAATCAATCTTTAACATTGTCATACTGAGTAATTGGATTGGATAAGTCATTTGTCTGCAAGAGCTCGACAAACACAAACTTTTTGAAAATTTTGAACTGTTAAACGGCTGTAAAACGGCTGCTACACCCTTAAAAACTCGATGAAAATCCATTGAAAATACCATATAAATTCTAACTTATTGTTGGTATCCGACATACTTGGACAAGCTTATCATGCCAGAAATTCAATGGAATTTCGATTTCTTGTGAATTTTTAAGTTAGGTGTTTTAGGTTTTTTCGGCCGTTAGGCACAAAATTTGAACATCATCTTAGTAGGCATATGACCTGTAAACTGTAATGAGTGTTGTCGGATAAATAAAAGAAGCTTATTCCGATAGAAATAAAGCTAAACAAATATATATATTGTATATTCGTAAAGTTGAAGTGTGGAGACAATATCATAAAACAAAGGGAATTTAAGGACAATATATAAAAGTTAATTATTTTCATACAAATTTTCTTTAGATAGGGTCTTAAGGAAAATCAATAAAAAATGTACATATGAGAAAGGTACAAAATTTGCTACAAGTTGCTAAAAACACAACTCAGTTTTAAATTAAACCGTTTTAAATGAATACAAGTCGAATGCGCCTTAGATATAGTGTGTGTTTATTATATAAAATGTTGAACTTTTTATTTATTTTGAAATAATCGGTTGGCTTTTTTTTGGCCTATTAAAGTTACTATTGGTTTCTCGAACGATTGATGTTTCTAACATGTTTTTTTTTTTAGAAATGGCTGCTATATTTTTTTTCTAAGCTTAATTAAAAGAAGCTAACTGCTTTACAAATAATAACGATTTTATATTTACTTTGCTTTTTGATGGATACTTACACAACTAAAGTGTTTTTAGCGTTTTGAACTTGTTATCCTTTCGCAGAATAGTAGCGTGCGTAGGCAGAGAATAAGCGAAATAAGTTTAGGAAAATTCCATTGAAATTTGGTAACGTTACGTTATGCAGGCTGACGAGCGTCAGCTAGTCGGATCGTTCTCTCGTGTTGACGGAGTCGCATAGCGCGATCTCTCTCGCGCGTCAGCGAAAGCGCGTAGGAGCCAGAAACGAGAACAAAAACCTGGAAGGATTCCGTTATTTGAAGTTTCACAACCTCGCTAAGTACAGGCAGCAGCGCTTGCCAGAATTTTCGTTCACTTCATTTCAAATCGTAAAACAGTACACACGTCTACGCTGCGAGCGCAGTTTTGAAAGTGAATAAAAAAATTTTAACGCCACGTGAAGTGCTACACATTTGATTGAAAAATACAGAAGGTAATTGTGAATAAAATAGGCAGGTGTGTAAGTGATAGTGTTATTTGTTGCATCAGTCCAATATCGTCAAAAACGTATAAGTAAAAGCCGGCCAGGAAGTACCGAGTTTGCTACAGCTGTGTTCGATTACTGGTCGGCGGACAACTATAGGATCAGCATTGTGAGGCAGCGAAAAACTCTGGTGTGCAAATTAATTTTCTTCCGGAAATTTTTAAGAAAAATATAATTTTTATTTTCAAATATTTTATGATGTTAAACCTTTATTGATATAATTATTAAACACAATACAGTTTTGTTACTTTCTAATATTTCTTAACCGATCGCGGTCTCGATCAAAATAGGACTGACTTTTCCAATCCCAAATCAAATCCAACGAACCTCGGCCAGGAGCTTTTCTTTAAGAACTTTTGAACTTTAATTTATGTTTAGATTAAAAGCTTAAGATGAAACTTGTCGCATCTTATTGTGAAATTCAATTATGCTGGCCGATGCAATTTGTCGGACACTTGAAACGCAAAAGGCGTAATTGATTGAGCTTCGAACGGAAGCTGATGTTTACTTTAATTTGATTTGTTTAACTTAGCTGTGGAACCAAGATCGGACCTCTAAGTCAAAGGCAAAGACAAAGGCAAATGCAGAGATTGAAATTATTGTTTATAAAAGCCATAAGTGGCCTGGTTTCACGGGTTGGATAACTCTCCCCCTTCTAAAATGGATCGTCCCGATTCAATATGAAATTCATTTAATTGATCTCTTAATTCTGTTAGAAAATTTTCTTGGTTAATAGATTTTTCTGGTTCTGGCCGTTGTTTTTTGGTTACAAATAATATAGCATTTTTGTATTTTATAACAAGTAAAAATATTAAATATATAATGATTAAAATTAATAATATAAAGGTAAGTGATATTTTAGTATTATTAATTTTAATGAAAGGATTTAAGATATTTATATTATCTAAAGAGAGTTCCGAGTTATTTGATAAAATGTAATCGGATATTTCATAATTTTTGAAGTGGTTCGTAGTTATGTAGTCAAGAATTTTGTTTTCCAAATTGGTATATGAGATATTATTAATTTTGGTTGTACCATTAAATGTTATTAAATATGACCCGTTTAAATGGGAGTTGTTAACAATATTGTTACCATTTATAAGAATGGCACCATCTTGAATGATGTCTATTTTTTTATTTTTTTCTCTTATTTTCTTACAAGTTGATTTCTCACCATTTAATAATCGGGTAAAACAAGTTTTTTCCTTAATTAAAGTGCAATAATTATTAAAAAGTTCGTTCTTAAAGTTAGACATTTCATAAAAAATATTATCGCATTTTGCGACTTGATTGCTTAATACTAGTTTCCCATCGATTTGAGAAATCGCTCTGGTGTGATATATTTCGCATCTGTTTTTTATTATTGGGTATTTTATATAAATTATTAAAAGTTCTTTATGAAGTGCGATTTTAAAAACAGAGATGTCCATTAAGTCAGCGATAATTACTGGTTTTTGTTCGTGTTTTAATATTTCCATGATATCATCATTGTTTAAAATTTTGGTATTAAAAACGTCAATTTTTGCAAGTGTGATTGTGTCAATTAAATTTTGCAAATCAAATGTTAATAATCGTAAGCGATGTTTTCGCAATGGTAAATCTTGATCAATAAAAACATTTTTAAAATCATCAGAAAGAGATTCTATTTCTTTGAACAATTTGGAATTGATAATAGATTGCTTATTATTATTTTCAATTAATTCATTGATTTTATTCTGTACTTTAATAAAATCATCATGATCCGGGGTTCCAGCTAACCATTTCCACATAGTGCCTAACTCATTTATACCCCTTTTTGATCTGGTTGAAATTAATTGTGATAAAATTAATTCGATTACTTCTAAGTCATATTTAATTTCCCATTGTGATCTTTTATTAGTATCCCTTTTTATATTATCTGATTCCAATTTTATTATTTCTTTATAAAAACTTAAGTTAGTTACGTGAAATAAATCTGCGTATGAATCATACGTCAATACGTCTTTATTGTCCTTGAATAAAAGATACTCGTGACTTGTATAGTCAATTATTTCTGATTTTGTAAATAAAATAAGGTGTAGTATGAGCATCTGATAAAACATTTTCTGGAAAAGGTAAAAAAAAAAATAGGTAATATATAAATATTTAGAATTTTATATTATCCTTGTGAATAATTCTATTTCTACTGTTGATTATTATTTTGTTAGGTAAATTTTCCTTAACTACTTGTTTTTTATATCTAGTTTTAAGTTTATTTCTTTCCCCGTGTTTCTTTTCATAAACTACCTGTCCTACATGATATTGTTTTTCTTTTCTGTTATCATTATGTGTTTCTAACATTTTCTCTTGTGTATTTTTTAAAATTTGAGGAATATTTTCGTGCTTTATTTTATTGTATAGTACGTCAAATGGTTTTTGGTTCGTTGATGAATGAATGCTCTGATTATATTCTTGAGCTGCTCTAATTACTATTTCGGAATAGTCAGTTAAATTAAATTCTTCTTTAATGCATCGAGCTAATTCTGTTAATGTAGAATGTGCCCTTTCAACTTGTCCGTTTGAGGTACTGTGCCTCGGGTCTGCGTAATGTAAAGTTAAACCGCACCTTTGTGCAAAAGATTTAAATTGGGCCGAGGTAAAGCTTGGTTCATTATCTGTCATTATTACTTTGGCTTGTGGAAATTGTTGAAGTAATTCCATTATTTTGTTTTCGATATTTAATTTATTTTGGATTTCTTTTACTACTAGAAATTTTGAATAAGCATCAATACAAGTTATGAAAGTGAGACTTTGCGCGTAATATATGTCAATGTGTAAATTTTCTCCTTCTTTACTTGGGATTGGGGCTTCTCCAATTGGAATTTTAATTGGATGCCTGTTATATTTGTTTTCATTGCAAATTTTACAATTTTTTATATATTCTTTTAATTTTGTGAGTAAGTTTGGCCAATAATACAATCTATTGATTTGTTTATAATTTTCGTCAAGTCCCCTGTGCGCTCGACAATGTGTTTCTTCGATTATAAGTGCTCTGTCTTCAGAATTTTCCACATCTTGGACAAATATTCTTGTATACAAAAATTTATTCATAAAATTTTCTTTAAGTGGTTTTTGAATTCTGTAAAAGTCCTCTAAAGTACAATGAATACCTACTGTTATATTAGGAGGAATGTATTCTCTTAAGATTGAAATCAAATTTTCGGGAATGTCGAATTCTACTATATGTCTGGTATTTTCAAATATATTAATCGACTCATGTACTGTATACCTCCCCGTTGCTATTAGCAATTGTTGCTTAAACTGGTTTAAGGGTTTTCGGGTTTCTTGTATAACATTCTCAAAGCTACTCTCTGCTGAATGCTGAGTGTTTTGATCTGAGACCGATTCGTTACTTTCAGTTAAGTTGTTAATCTGAATCCTTGATAAAGCGTCTGCAACTACATTAGTTGTACCTGGTTTATAAATGACTTTTGGAGTGAAACTTTCTATGAAGGAATACCAGCGTTTCATTTCTATATTAGGATTTTTATCAGAGATTGCGAAAGATAATGGTTGATGATCGGTCTGAATTTCAATTCCAATCACTCCGTATAAGTAATTTCTTAGATTTTTAAGAGCCCATACTATAGCTAGAAGTTCTTTCTTATTAGTTGCATAAACTTGTTCTGTTTTGGATAAGGTTTTTGAAATAAAAGTAATCGGTTTACCTTCTTGAGATAAAACTGCACCAATTGCGACGTCCGAAGCGTCGGTGGTCAGGGTAAATTTTTTATTATAGTCTGGTTGAACTAATTCTACTTGCGCAATGAGATTTTCTTTCAGCTCGTTAAAAGCTTTAATAGCTGCGTCGTCCAGCTGAATTAACATTT
Source organism: Drosophila gunungcola (assembly GCF_025200985.1). Taxonomy (NCBI): domain Eukaryota; kingdom Metazoa; phylum Arthropoda; class Insecta; order Diptera; family Drosophilidae; genus Drosophila; species Drosophila gunungcola. Next base: position 315,093 of record NW_026453230.1, read on the forward strand.
TTGTTGACATTCTTTTTGAAATTTTGCCATTATGACCGCCAAGGTATTTTGTTAGAGGTTTGGCTATAAAGGCGTAGTTTAAAACAAATTTTCTATAATAGCCCGTAAGGCCTAGGAAACTTCTTAGTTCCCGAATATTTTTTGGAAGCGGATATTTAGAAATGGTGTCAATTTTTTCTGGGTCTGTCTTAATGACGTTATAAGATACGATGTATCCTAGAAAACTGGTTTCGCGTTTAAAAAACTTTGATTTTTCTAAAGAGATTTTCATGTTTGCATTAAATAATATATTTATAATTTTGTTTAGGTCTTTATAATGTTGTTCAATAGAATTTGAGAATATTATAATGTCGTCCATGTAGACATGGCATGTTTTCCCTATTTGTTCTCTTAGGATGTCATCCATTGCTCTCTGAAAAATTCTTGGTGCATTTGTTAATCCGAATGGCATTCTTAAAAATTCGTATTTTCCATTATTTATTGAAAAAGATGTTTTTTCGACATCAGATTCTTTCATTAATATCTGATGAAAACCTGATTCTAAATCTATTGTTGAAAAATATCTTGCTTTCCCCAAATTAGATAGAATTACTGATGGGTCTTGCATAGGGTACCTGTCAGGTATGGTACTTTCATTTAATTTTTTATAATCAATAACGAGTCTTAACTTACGGCTTCCGTCTTGATTCTCTCCTTTCTTTGGGACTACCAGAACTGGTGAATTGTAAGGGCTTCGGCTAGGCCTTATAATTTCTTCTGATAACATTCTACTGATTTCGCTATTCACAAAGTCGGTGACAGATAAAGCATACGGATATTGTTTCCCGTATATTGGCCTTTCGTGAATAAGATTTATTTCCCCCTTTATGTCTGTTCTAAAGGAATTTGCATATTTATCTTTGAATGCTCTTTTTCAATATAGTGAACTAATTTTTCTTTAGTTCTTCTAATTGATCTGTACCTATATTATTTATCTGTTGTTTGTCGGATACCTCAACGACGGCGGGCTTGAAATTTTTACATTTCAAACGATTTTTATTTATTCGATTTTTGACGGAATTTTCTTCGTCGGCACTCTCAGGATTTTTGATTCCCAAGATTTTTTTATTTTTGTTGACGGATATTTCTACGTCGGCGTTCTCAGGATTTTTTAATCCCAAGATATTGGTATTTTGATTGACGGATATTTCTACGTCGGCGTTCTCAGGATTTTTTAATCCCAAGATATTGGTATTTTGATTGACGGATATTTCTACGTCGGCGTTCTCAGGATTTTTTAATCCCAAGCTTTTCTCACTATTTTCCACAAATAATGAATCTGTGTCTTCGCTACTTTTTTCATCAAAATATTTTTGTATAATAAATTCTTTTAACGGAAGAATATTATTTTTTTCTTCAATTAAACTTGTTTTATTTTTTTCCTCATTATCGTAATATTTAACTTTTCAGTTTTCCCTTTATATTCCAGTACTCCCTTTGCTATATTTATTATAGCTCCAATTTTTCTTAGTAAATTGAACCCAATTAGAAGATCAGATTCTAATCCTTCTATTTCATAAAATAAATGTCGTGTTTCAAATATAGTTATCATATGGTAATACTTAATAATTGAATACCCATGAACTGTAGTTACCTTTTTATATGTTGATAACTCATTTTTATTTTCAAAAATTCCCTTTTTTATGTAACAAGCAGTGGCTCCTGTATCTATTAAAATTTTTAACTGCTTCTTGCTTTTTCTGTCTGTCCTATTTAAATAAGGCATTCCCCTGTAGGGGTCTCGTCTAAAAAATGATCTTCATTAATATTATTTATTCTAATTACTTTATTTGCTGGCTGATTTACAGTTCCCTCGAGTTCCCTTTTTTGAGCTTGAGTTTGCTCTTTATTTTGATTTGGGCGATAGTAATTTGAACGATAATTATTTTGATAATAATTGTTATTATATCTTCCTCGATTATTATTTGCCTGCCAACTATTATTCGGCTGCCGATTGTTATTGGGTTTATTTTGGAGTTGAATCGATGGATCAACATCCATTGGCTCGACAGCTTGTTGCTTTTGAGTGTTGTTTTGGTTATTGTTTTGCCAAAAATATCCCTTTTGTGGCCAATTATAATTTTGGTTATTACCCCAATGATTGCCCGTTTTAGTATTATTTGGTCGTACTTGATCAAATCGTAAGTTGTTTCCCTGATATTTATTTTCATTTTTAAACCCATTAAACCTGTTCGCAAATTGAGCACGGAAATTGTTTGATTCTAATTCCTGGACCTTTGCCAAAGCATTGGGTAAATCTGGTGGATTTAATGAGAATAGAGTTTCTGAAATAGATCCATTTAATCCGGATATAAATATTCGTAGAGCGTTGCCCCTTATTGTTTTGTTTGTTTCTTTGGTTATTACACTGTCCTTTCCGTGAGTCATTATGGTTTTGTTTATTAGTAAAGTCATTTTTTTATTAACTTCGTTATAGTATTCGGTAACTGTCATTCGTCCCTGCCTGAGAATACTTAATTCTGACTCTAGGATATGTATTGGTCGTTTATCGTTATATATAAAATCCAATCTAGATAAGATTGCTTGAAAATTTAAAACGGTGCCATGATTGGTAAGAGCATCATGGGCAGCTCCCATAATTTTATTTCGTAAAATTGTTAAAGCAATAAAGTATTGTTCGCTTTGAATTTTAAAAAGACTCATAGCAGTTTCCGCAGCTTCCCTCCAACCTACATATTGTGTTGGTTCCCCGGTGAATTTTGGTAAAGATTTTACCACTTCAAGCGTTGTATCGCACTTTATAGTCGGGTCGATTGTTTGTATTTTATAATCCTCTACAGTGTTTGCATCTGTGGCTAATCTATTTTCTAAACCTTCTATTTTCCTGCTCACTTCATTCAACTGAACATTTATTAATCTATTAATTAATTCCACTGTTAGGCCGCCAGCTGTGGCTATACTACCTGCAGGGAAATTTGGTGCTGAACCTCCGGTTGCCATTTTTAATTTTAATTCACCAAAGCAATCTATTAAATCTTCCAGATTGTTTCTCGATGATATTCTTTTAATTCACGAATCTATCTTATTGTTTTTATCAACTATTTTATTTTTCTCAATTCCCTGAACTTAAATTAAAATTTTTAATTTTTTATTATTTTAAATTAATTCCTCACGAAACTGTCCCGAAGGGGTTTTCCTTCTGTGAGGTTGTGGGTTGATCTTCCTTCCTTAGTTTGCTTGATCGTTTTTGTGTTGATTTTGGCGAGGGAATGCCCTTCAGCCCTTCCTTCCTTCTTATATATTTTATTTATTTGTTATCGTGTTGAGTTTGGCGAGGGATTGCCCTACAGCCCTTTATTTTTTTATAATTTATTCGATGATTTTTTTAATTCACTTAGTTTTTCTTTGTTAGATTTTTCTGTCTTTATTGTTTTTTTTTTTTTTTTTTATTATCCACTGTATTTTTAGTTTAGTTTTGGTTTTTATTTGTGTTAATAATTAATCTTTCGGTCCACCTTTAATATATTTCCGGGTTTAAATGGATTATTACATTAATTGATTTCCATTTAATTTTTGAACAACGATCACTGTCACTATGTTAGGTGTCGTCGACTGGTGATGGATTTTTTAATTTTTCCACTAAAAATGTTGAGTTATTGGCCGCGCGAGCTCCGTTTATATTTAACTTGTTTTTCATTAAATAATTATTTGGAACTTTTTATGACGCGGCCCCACGTTGGGCGCCAATTAATTTTCTTCCGGAAATTTTTAAGAAAAATATAATTTTTATTTTCAAATATTTTATGATGTTAAACCTTTATTGATATAATTATTAAACACAATACAGTTTTGTTACTTTCTAATATTTCTTAACCGATCGCGGTCTCGATCAAAATAGGACTGACTTTTCCAATCCCAAATCAAATCCAACGAACCTCGGCCAGGAGCTTTTCTTTAAGAACTTTTGAACTTTAATTTATGTTTAGATTAAAAGCTTAAGATGAAACTGTCGCATCTTATTGTGAAATTCAATTATGCTGGCCGATGCAATTTGTCGGACACTTGAAACGCAAAAGGCGTAATTGATTGAGCTTCGAACGGAAGCTGATGTTTACTTTAATTTTGATTTGTTTAACTTAGCTGTGGAACCAAGATCGGACCTCTAAGTCAAAGGCAAAGACAAAGGCAAATGCAGAGATTGAAATTATTGTTTATAAAAGCCATAAGTGGCCTGGTTTCACGGGTTGGATAACTTGCACATCAATCGTTTACAAAACCGGAATACCGCACGCCACGTGCGGCTTGTTCATATACATCTCTTGTTCAAAGACGCCAAAAGGAGACTGATCAAGTAAATCTATATGGCCTGAGAACTCCTACAGCTAGCCCGTCGAACCTATACGACTCCTGAACGCAGCACGCCACGTGCGGCGTAGTGATCATCAACATCATATCGACACATATGTGTGGCCATTAATAATTGCGAAATTCAGGACACTGCGGAGGTAGCAAGTTGGCTAAGGAAAAGCAGTCTCCGGACTAAGGATTGCAGGAAGATGTTGTTAAATTTGGAAATGTGACGAATAGTCAAGCTTTTCTTTGTTTTTGTAAATATTAAATAGTTTAGATTCTTGTAATAATTCTCGAATTTTAGGTTTTTGATCATAAAAGTTTATTAAGAATTCGTTTATACGAGATAGTCATGTTATAAGCCCCAGCCGTTCAAATCACACACATGTTCAGCCCAGCAGCATTTTCGATGGGCCCAACGAACCTGCGTCAACGGTTATGTACGTAAGTGAACAAGAAGATTACTATTGCATTATTATTGGGAATTTGATTGTGTGTCGTTTAATCGGATAGGCTTCAATATATATATATATATAATAGGATTTTATTTTAGCTTATTAACACTCAGTTATTAACGGGATAGTTTTTCTTAACATTATCATTATCCAACAGCAGATTAAAATACAAGGTAATTATATATATATTTATATATGTATATGTATATATATATAATTTATATTTATATATATATATATATATATATATATATATATATATATATATATATATATATAATTTACCTTGTATTTTAATCTGCTGTTGGATAATGATAATGTTAAGAAAAACTATCCCGTTAATAACTGAGTGTTAATAAGCTAAAATAAAATCATATTAGGGATAACCGCCAAATTTCTCACGTGTTATCAAGGTAGGGAGGTTACAGAACGGATAGTGAATATCATCTAGCTACCCCGAACTCTTAATTAATCTTGATATACTTAGTCTTCAGCGTCTGTCCGCTTATCGAAAAGTCTGTTCACATTACAATTGTTAAAGACAATTAAAATTACACTGCGAATAATTCATCATAACATTCAAAACAAGTGTCCTAAAAGCCCGCTCCCCTTAAAAGCAATCGTCGGTAGGGTACGCAAAACATCGATAAGAGCTGATTTAGTTTGAAGTTTTCTCAACCACTGAAGATCAGTCGGTGTTTTAAGTGACACGACTGCGATATACCCTGTTCTTATCTCAGTGGACTGATTTCTATTAATTCGAATACATATATCTAAAACATTTTAGAATAATATGGGCGTATTTACTATTGGGTTATGATAAAAATATGAATATTATATGTTATAATATATTTTTTTAATATTTCAGCATACATTTTATTTTTATTTACAAATTCAAATCAGTGGTAGCAGCCTTCTTCAAAAAGCTCCTCTCTGCGACTGAACGACTGAACTCGTGCAATGAGTGCGCGAGCAAAAAAAATGAGAATAAGAAAGAGAGAGCAAAAAACCCAAACCCTCCCGATAAAAAGTTTTTGTGTCCAAATTCGTTGTATGAAATGACCGTCTATATGTTGTATGGTTAGTGAAATGATGTAAGTAGTGATGGTTAAAACTATAATTATTAAAATTGTGAATACAATCCACTTGTAAACTGTTTCTTGTTTTTCTTGATATCTAATTGATTTCTTAATTTTTTACAATGGAATTGGTTCATATAATGTTACATTCGTGCTAGATAATATAATTTTATATATACGTTTATAATCTTTGAAGTAGTAAATTTTATTTCTCTTATTTCTAAAGTGCATTGACTTAATTGTATTATGTTGTTTCCCTGTATCGTTTTGTTGAATATTTCGCAATCTTGTTTAATTTGTGTTTTGCTCAAATTATAAGTTACAATGATGTTAGGTTCAATATATTTTATAGATTCATTTTCTGATACAAACGTGTGTTAACAACTAGCTAGTTGATTAGTAAGAATTTGAGAGATACATAATCAGTGATTATACATTTTTGGTCTAATGTATTTGTAATTAAACTTGGTGTATTTTCTAAATAAAAAGCATTGGTTTTATCAGTTACAAAATATTCAAAGTTATCATTTATATCAATTTGTCGGCCTATATTATCTGGCTATTTTATAATTCTTAACTTTTGGGTTTCTTTAAATGAAGTTGGTATATGAACTAAAATAAAAGTGTCTTTAGTCTTGCTACTTAACCAAGCTAAAGTCTATGTCATCCAACTCTTTATGTTTCAATATTTAAGGATTGAATATTCCTATTCTTGTTAACTGTAATCCCATTTGTAAATCTTCAATATACTCAAGGGAAATGTTAATGAATACCTAAAAATGTTTAATGCATCCATTTCTTCTTCATCTTCCACAAGTCTTTTGTTTATTTATTATTGTAACTATTTCATTAAAACCTTTATTTTCAATTACTTGATCTTGTAAATTTTCTAATTTATCTTCCAGCTCTTTTTTATTGTCATCTGTTAATGTTCCAAATAAGTATTTATAAGCAGTTCCTAAAATATTGATTAATCCTCGTTTTTGTCTTTGTGTAGAAATAATTCCCTTGATTTCATGTTTTAGTTGTGTATGTAACTTTTCTATTTTGTAATTATTTTTTAAATTCTTTTTGACATATTAATAGTTTGACAGTTCAGAATTACGCTGCCATAGGGACTATCAAATAATTGATATGCAAATCATCATAGCTTCAAGGTTTTTAAACATATGCGCAAGTAAATGATAATTTTATTGTTTTCAAGAATATTTAAATTTTGGAATAGCTGCAAGGGAATATATACTTCGGCTTGTCGAAGTTTGCTTTCTTTCTTGTTTAAATTTACTTATGTGTTTTATTACTTTATGACCCCTATTAGTTTCGCGCTAATGCTTTTCGTCTTTCTGTTCTAATGCTCCTGTCTTTTTGAATGGGTTTACTAATTTCGCTTTGCGTTCATTTCTTTTTTAACTTTGGTATATCTAAGATCCACTTCATGTTTTTTGCGGTTTTTATAAATTTTATCTATTTTATGTTCATTTTGTTTTTGCATATTTTTGCTTGGTTCTATACCATACATAAATTTTTGAGCAGGGGTTTTACCAGTGGCATCATGGGTTATTTCGTGATTGTAAACGTACGTTGCTTTTTCTATATTCATTAATTTGTCTTCAGCATCTGAGAGTGAATTTATGATTCTAAGTTTTTCGTTGATTGTTTTATGAACCCTTTCTATATCAGCTATACCATTTTTACTACTAGTGATTTCAATATTAATATTTTCTTTCTGTAACCAGTTTTGTAATGTTTTCGATACTAGGCCAGGATCTTGATCCATTTTAATAGTTTTCGGTTTACCTAACATACTAAAAATTTTGAGTAATGCTTTTATACTTTCAATCCAGTCTGTGGTTTTTGTTTCTATAATAAAAATAAATTTTGAATGAATGTAAATACATGTCAAAAATTTACGTTGGTCAGTAAAATAATAGTCAATAACATATTTATCACGAATATTTTGGGTTTCAGGAGTCTTTTCAAAAGGGAGTGCAACTTTTCTGTGCTCTGCTCTGAAAAATTACAAACCTCGCACATATTTATAATGTTTTGAATACGTTTATGAGCGTCTGGGAAATAATATTTAGTTTTAAAATCGTAATACGTCTTTTTAATGCCTTGATATATCGCCTTTTCATGTATTTCTAATATGTGGGCAAGTTTATTACTGAAGTTTTCATTAATTTTGTACCAGTGTTTGGTTTTATTAAGTCTATATAAGCTCGTTGAAAGATAGCAAAGTCTTCGTCATTATTAATGAATATAACAAAATTGTGTCCACATATGAATTTTATCATTATATCTTTTGCTAAACGGTCAGCCATGTCACTGTAAATTATTTTGTTAATAGTTTTGTTAAAGTAGTGAGTAAGTTCGTTGATTTTCTTTTATTAAATTTTAGTTGGTGATTAAAAACGTTAATAGGTCGTTCAGTTATCTGTATGCAATTGCCCTTATCTTCTTGTGCACTATGCACTGTTGCTGCAATAGTTTCTAACTCATCATAATTTTGAAAAGCTTCTTTAGATTCCTTTTTTCTACTTCTTGATAAAGCATCTGCTACGTGATTCTCTTTTCCTTTAATGTATTTTATTTCATAATCGAATTCTCTAAGTTTTATTTTCCAACGTTGTAACTTCATTTTAGGTTCTTTTATGTTATGTAATCAAACAAGCGGCTTATGGTCTGATTATATTTTAAAACTTCTTCCAAAAAGATAGGAGCGGAAATATTTATCAACAGCTGCGTAATTTAACTCATATTCATTTAAAGTTCTACTGGCGAAACAAATAGGCTTACCTTTTTGTGATAAAACAGCACCTAATGCATAATTGCTTGCATCTCTAGAACAATCAAATGTTTTTTTTTTCGAAATCCGGATATGTGAGAATTGGGTCGTTACTTATTAAAGTTTTAGTTTTCAAATGCTTCGTTATAACTGGGATCTTTAACATTTATTTTGGCACCTTTCTTTAAACAAAGAGTCATTGGTTTTGCGATTTTTGCGAATTTGTAATTATATGTCCTAAAAATTCAGTTTCTCCTTTCATAAACTCACATTTATCTTATTGCAGTTTAAGATTTGATCTGCGAAGACGTTCGAATACTTTTCTATAAATTGGATATGCTAATGCAAAGAGGATGTAAATATGACAATATCTTCCAAATACACAAGACAATGGCGCGTTGGCATTCGACAGCACCAGATGTTCGGAAAATATTCCATCTTGTGTACAGAAGAGTCGGAGTGGTGCACTTCTAGCATTGCTCGGTACTAAACTCACCGCATGGGGGGAGGTTCTTTCCTCGTCCTTTTTATGATACACACTGTCACACAAAACAAAAAAAAGTTTTAAGTGCACTAAGCGGTAATCTAACAGGTTCCAAACAAACAGGGATGTAAACAGACTTTTTGATAAGCGGACGTACGATAAAGACTAAGTAGATCAAGATTAATTAAGAGTTCGGGGTAGCTAGGAGATATTCACTCCCCGTTCTGTACCCTCCCTACCTTGATAACACGTGAGAAATTTGGCGGTTATCCCTTATTAGTTTATTATTATTTATAAATTCACAAACTTAATTTATGTAACAGCATTGTATTTCAAACACGGACTTATGTGGTCCAAAGTAATCAAACATTTTCAATTCTAAATCCAAATCATTATTATCAAACAAAATATTCAAATATACGCGTCCGGTGCGTTTCATTCTATAAGCTTTATCTTATTACCGATCAGGATGTTTCCCCTTAACATTATCATTATTCAACTGCAGATTATATTACAAAGTAAATTAGTAAAGTAAACTAGAGGCTTAACAAAAATTGATGACGAAAGTGAATGCAGTCCTTGTCGATAACATACCGTTACTTTTTATTTTTGGCCTAGCTTGGAAGGAAGCCGTTACATTTCCAACCAAGATAACGAAATTATGCTAGTTTCTGCCTTAACACAATTAGTGGAGTTGCCGTAACCGTGTCAATTTTTTTTTCTTTAAATTGAGTTGTAAATAAAATTTAATACTTTCTGCATAAAATGCCACGCTCTAAGCTCTTGACAGACCAAGAAAAGGGTCAATTCTGGCCTGTACGACTATATCATATAGCTCCAATAGAAATAATAAAATTATATAAAATAACTACCTAATAATGAGCTGCAAATCATCATTGCTTCAATGTTTTTAGACATATACGCAAGTAAATCATAATTTTAATTGAGATATATTCAACAAAACAATACAGGGAAACAACATACAAAAAATTGACTTAATTTTTTTTTGCATTTTAGAAATAAGAAACATAAAATTTACTTCTTCAAAGATTATAAACGAATAGAAAATTATATTATCTAGCACGAACGTAACATTATATGAACCCATTTCATTGTTAAAAATTAAGAAATCAATTGGTTATTAAGAAAAACAGTTTACAAGTGGATTGTATTCACAATAAAGGGTCCAGTATGAGAACCCATTTATCAGCATAAAAGCTTTGACCAATCTAAATTTAATAAACAAAAGATGCAGCCTGACAACCCATTCATCAGGCCACCATTTCAACCAATCGAAATCTTCTGATCGAAGATCGCTGTCACCGATAAAAGCCATCTTCTGCTGAGCTGGAGATTGTGCCTCTGAAAAATATGTCTATGGGGCTTTCTTTAGCTACAGAATGGATCGATTTATTATATTCCTGAACTGTTTTAAAGATTAAATCCTCAAATGTTATGCTTCCATTGTATTTTTTGAGACACCGCATGATTTCGGATAGAGTTGAATGAAACCTTTCTATTTGTCGATGCGTACGGAACAGTGGTATTTACTGATATTTTGAGTTCATCTTCTAACATAAATTTTATTGCTGCTGAGCATTATTATTAATTTCGGCATTCCGAAAGCAATTAACCTTTCCCTAAACTGATTTGTAATATCTTCAGATGCTCTCAAATTTTTTCTTGAACATATTTTGAAACTTTGTCAACTTCTGTTAAGACTCATATTTGCGTTTTGTAGCGTTGAAAATATGTCAATATGTCGTCTAACGCTCTTTGAAAAATGGATGTTGAATTTTTCAAACCGAATGGGAGTCTCGTAAATTCATATTTTCCGCCATTTACCGCTAAAGATGGTTTTTCTATATCCATATCTTTCAATACTATTTGGTAAAAACCACTCTTAAGATCTAATACCGAAAAATACTTGTTGTCCCCAAGCTGTGAAATAATTTCGCCAATTTCGGGGATGTGATACCGATCTTAACCTTATTAAGTTTCCTAAAATCAATTACTAATCTGTACTTTTTTCTTCTGGTGTTGAAAAACATTGAAGCTATGATGATTTGCAGCTCAATTATTAGATAGATATTTTATATATTTTTATTATTTCTATAAGAGCTATGTGATATAGTCGTCCGATTTTAATGAAATTTAAACAGTAATTCTGAAATAATTACCCAATACTATATATCGAAGAACTAAGAAAAAAAATTTAATACAGCTAAGTTATAATTTTTTTTTTCGTTTTTTTCCGATTGTTCCTATGGGAGCTATATGATATAGTCGTCCGATTTAGATGAAATTTAAACCGTTATTCTGAAATAAGTAACCATTGCTATATGTTGAAGAACTAAAAAAAAAATTAAGAAACAGCAAAGTTATAATTCTTTTTCATTTATTTTTTCGATTGTAGGAACAATGGGAGCTATATGCTATAGTCGTCCGATCCGGCTCGTTCCGACTTATATACTACCTGCAATAGAAAGACAACTTTTGGGAAAGTTTCATGCAGATAGCTTTAAAACTGAGAGACTAGTTTGCGTAGAAACGGACGGACAGACGGACTTTTAAATTCAATGAAAAAACGAATTTTTGATGTTGGTATTTGTCAAGGTTCTGCCGTAAACTATTAAAATGTTGTTTTCTTATAGGACATATATATTTATATTTATAATTTCTTATTTCCTACATCATAACCAAAAAAAAACCACAAGTGTCATATAATTATGATAAGGTTAAAAATTAGATTTTTTTAATTTTTATTAAACAAAACGTATAAACGGTAAAATAATAATCTAAAATCAACTTAAACACATGTCAAATTTATCTTTTAAAAATTTCAGACTAGTTTTCCGCCATTGGGTTTGATATTATAAAATATCTAAAAAAATCGAACTGTCTTATAATTTTGATATGAACTGTATATATATTTATACGTTCAAGCCTAAACGAATAAACGACACACAATCAAATTCCCAAAAATATTATAGTCAGAAAATGCAATATAAGGTTTTCGTTTACTTACGTACATATCCGTTGACGCAGTTTCGTTGGGCCCATCCAAGATGCTGCAGCAACCTACATTATGTAAAGTTATCTGGAAAATTGGTTTTTACAGTGGGCTGAACATGTGTGTGATTTGAACGGCTGGGGCTTATAATATGATTATATCGTATATCGTTTTATCGTATTATATCACATTTTTAAATTAACAGCATCTTCCAGCAATCCTTAGTCCGGAGACTGCTCGAAGAAAAGATCCTCCTTGGCAACTTGCTAAATGCTGGGTTTCGTCAGTTATAATTCATCCACGCCGCGCGTGGCGCGTGCTGGTGAGGTTATGGAGCTGCAGTCAGATGACCGCACGTGGCGTGCTGTGCGTAGCGGTGTCAGCGCAGTGTACAGTAATTCACCGATTGCCTCGCTAACTAGCTTGGAGTCGGCGCAGTCTACAGTTTGTAGACGGTTTTTTTATTCTCGGCCACACATATGTGCCGATATGATGTTGATAATCAGTACGCCGCACGTGGCGTGCTGCGGTCAGGAGTCGTATCCGATCGGCAAGCTAGTCGTAGAAGTCTCAGGTCATATTTACTGGATCAGTCCCTTTTAGCGTCTCTTATGAGCAAGAGATGTATATGACCAAGCCGCACGTGGCGTGCTTATTCTCTGCCTTCGCACGATACTGTTCTGCGAAAGGATAACAAGTTCCTCGACTCGCGAAGTTCGGAAACTAAAATAGTCTGACGTTTCGTTTCGAACCTCCGCCTAATCAGTGAGAAGATAAATTATTATTAAATTAGACATTGTTCGGACATTTTTTAGGAAACAAATGTGAATATTAGTCATGAAAGGAAGGTGTAGAGAGGGTGTTAAAAATCTATGAAAACAGAATTGGTTCACCAAAATATTATGGAATTCTTTTAGCAATACGTTACAAAATTACTGGTCAAGCGGACGCAGTACTAGAATCATATTATACCCCCTTAGATTGGACAGCTATTTCAAAATGATTAACATCGCATTTCGCCGACAAGCGCGACTTAAAGACTTTAGAATATCAACTCTATGCTCTTAGTCAAGGTAACAATACTATAGACGAATATTACCGGGCAGTGTTCAATCTCTGACAGCCATGTACAGGGAAAAAACCTTGGACACTTTTTTCAGAGGCCTTAATGGAAACCTGGCACAATTACTGGCTCTACATTCATGCAGTCTGCTAGACAACATAAATACTAGGAACAACCAGACACCAAAGACTCCGGACTTAGGGAGGGAACCCATGCTACCACCCAAACTCCAACAACCATATCGGATGGTAGCCGTCGAACAAAATTCCATCCTCATCTCTACCATAATCCAAACCAAATACATTTAGTACCTGCGTCTGGAAAAACCCCAAATACCCAAACTAAGCAATTCAAATCTTATAGTCAACCTTATACAAACCAAGCCGGTGCAGTAGCAACCTATAGGACACCAAAACCTCCGCCACGACCAAAACCGCTACATATGGACGTCGGTTCAGTCAGGTCGATCGCGTCATATAAATTACATGCACTTACCGGCAAATAACGATTATGCAGGCAAAATATCTCTCAGCGCCGCTAATGTCCCTAATAATAACAAGATGCCATGAAAGTTCCATATTCAACCAGAGACCGTATGTACCGGGCAGCAAAATTGAGTGAAAGTAATATCAACTCCAGAACAAGAATATTATCAGTTGGCATAAAAAAATAACGTAAACGAACTACAGGATGAATTTGCATGGCAAAGCGATACCGAACGACAAGAATACATAGATTTTTTTAGAACTTTATTTTTATAATAATTTCAGTCAGAAGTTTGCAACGCAGTGAAGGAGACATTTCCGACCCTATAAAGTATATATATTCTTGATCAGCATCACTAGCCGAGTCGATCTAGCCATGTCCGTCTGTCCGTCCGTCTGTCCGTCCGTTTCTACGCAAACTAGTCTCTCAGTTTTAAAGCTATCTGCATGAAACTTTCCCAAAAGTTGTCTTTCTATTGCAGGTAGTATATAAGTCGGAACGAGCCGGATCGGACGACTATAGCATATAGCTCCCATAGGAACAATCGAAAAAATAAATAAAAAAGAATTATAACTTTGCTGTTTCTTAATTTTTTTTTAGTTCTTCGACATATAGCAATGGTTACTTATTTCAGAATTACGGTTTAAATTTCATCTAAATCGGACGACTATTTCATATAGCTCCCATAGGAACAATTGGGAAAATACATGAAAAAAATTATAACTTTTCTGTTTTTTAATTTTTTTTTTAGGTCTTCGAGATATAGTAATGGTTAAATATTTTAGAATTACGGTTAAAATTTCATCAAAATAGGACGACTATATCATATAGCTCCAATAGAAATAATAAAATTATATAAAATAACTACCTAATAATGAGCTGCAAATCATCATTGCTTCAATGTTTTTAGACATATACGCAAGTAAATCATAATTTTAATTGAGATATATTCAACAAAACAATACAGGGAAACAACATACAAAAAATTGACTTAATTTTTTTTTGCATTTTAGAAATAAGAAACATAAAATTTACTTCTTCAAAGATTATAAACGAATAGAAAATTATATTATCTAGCACGAACGTAACATTATATGAACCCATTTCATTGTTAAAAATTAAGAAATCAATTGGTTATTAAGAAAAACAGTTTACAAGTGGATTGTATTCACAATAAAGGGTCCAGTATGAGAACCCATTTATCAGCATAAAAGCTTTGACCAATCTAAATTTAATAAACAAAAGATGCAGCCTGACAACCCATTCATCAGGCCACCATTTCAACCAATCGAAATCTTCTGATCGAAGATCGCTGTCACCGATAAAAGCCATCTTCTGCTGAGCTGGAGATTGTGCCTCTGAAAAATATGTCTATGGGGCTTTCTTTAGCTACAGAATGGATCGATTTATTATATTCCTGAACTGTTTTAAAGATTAAATCCTCAAATGTTATGCTTCCATTGTATTTTTTGAGACACCGCATGATTTCGGATAGAGTTGAATGAAACCTTTCTATTTGTCGATGCGTACGGAACAGTGGTATTTACTGATATTTTGAGTTCATCTTCTAACATAAATTTTATTGCTGCTGAGCATTATTATTAATTTCGGCATTCCGAAAGCAATTAACCTTTCCCTAAACTGATTTGTAATATCTTCAGATGCTCTCAAATTTTTTCTTGAACATATTTTGAAACTTTGTCAACTTCTGTTAAGACTCATATTTGCGTTTTGTAGCGTTGAAAATATGTCAATATGTCGTCTAACGCTCTTTGAAAAATGGATGTTGAATTTTTCAAACCGAATGGGAGTCTCGTAAATTCATATTTTCCGCCATTTACCGCTAAAGATGGTTTTTCTATATCCATATCTTTCAATACTATTTGGTAAAAACCACTCTTAAGATCTAATACCGAAAAATACTTGTTGTCCCCAAGCTGTGAAATAATTTCGCCAATTTCGGGGATGTGATACCGATCTTAACCTTATTAAGTTTCCTAAAATCAATTACTAATCTGTACTTTTTTCTTCTGGTGTTGAAAAACATTGAAGCTATGATGATTTGCAGCTCAATTATTAGATAGATATTTTATATATTTTTATTATTTCTATAAGAGCTATGTGATATAGTCGTCCGATTTTAATGAAATTTAAACAGTAATTCTGAAATAATTACCCAATACTATATCGAAGAACTAAGAAAAAAAATTTAAAACAGCTAAGTTATAATTTTTTTTTTCGTTTTTTTCCGATTGTTCCTATGGGAGCTATATGATATAGTCGTCCGATTTAGATGAAATTTAAACCGTAATTCTGAAATAAGTAACCATTGCTATATGTTGAAGAACTAAAAAAAAAATTAAGAAACAGCAAAGTTATAATTCTTTTTATTTATTTTTTCGATTGTTCCTATGGGAGCTATATGCTATAGTCGTCCGATCCGGCTCGTTCCGACTTATATACTACCTGCAATAGAAAGACAACTTTTGGGAAAGTTTCATGCAGATAGCTTTAAAACTGAGAGACTAGTTTGCGTAGAAACGGACGGACAGACGGACGGACAGACGGACATGGCTAGATCGACTCGGCTAGTGATGCTGATCAAGAATATATATACTTTATAGGGTCGGAAATGTCTCCTTCACTGCGTTGCAAACTTCTGACTGAAATTATTATAAAAATAAAGTTCTAAAAAAATCTATGTATTCTTGTCGTTCGGTATCGCTTTGCCATGCAAATTCATCCTGTAGTTCGTTTACGTTATTTTTTTATGCCAACTGATAATATTCTTGTTCTGGAGTTGATATTACTTTCACTCAATTTTGCTGCCCGGTACATACGGTCTCTGGTTGAATATGGAACTTTCATGGCATCTTGTTATTATTAGGGACATTAGCGGCGCTGAGAGATATTTTGCCTGCATAATCGTTATTTGCCGGTAAGTGCATGTAATTTATATGACGCGATCGACCTGACTGAACCGACGTCCATATGTAGCGGTTTTGGTCGTGGCGGAGGTTTTGGTGTCCTATAGGTTGCTACTGCACCGGCTTGGTTTGTATAAGGTTGACTATAAGATTTGAATTGCTTAGTTTGGGTATTTGGGGTTTTTCCAGACGCAGGTACTAAATGTATTTGGTTTGGATTATGGTAGAGATGAGGATGGAATTTTGTTCGACGGCTACCATCCGATATGGTTGTTGGAGTTTGGGTGGTAGCATGGGTTCCCTCCCTAAGTCCGGAGTCTTTGGTGTCTGGTTGTTCCTAGTATTTATGTTGTCTAGCAGACTGCATGAATGTAGAGCCAGTAATTGTGCCAGGTTTCCATTAAGGCCTCTGAAAAAAGTGTCCAAGGTTTTTTCCCTGTACATGGCTGTCAGAGATTGAACACTGCCCGGTAATATTCGTCTATAGTATTGTTACCTTGACTAAGAGCATAGAGTTGATATTCTAAAGTCTTTAAGTCGCGCTTGTCGGCGAAATGCGATGTTAATCATTTTGAAATAGCTGTCCAATCTAAGGGGGTATAATATGATTCTAGTACTGCGTCCGCTTGACCAGTAATTTTGTAACGTATTGCTAAAAGAATTCCATAATATTTTGGTGAACCAATTCTGTTTTCATAGATTTTTAACACCCTCTCTACACCTTCCTTTCATGACTAATATTCACATTTGTTTCCTAAAAAATGTCCGAACAATGTCTAATTTAATAATAATTTATCTTCTCACTGATTAGGCGGAGGTTCGAAACGAAACGTCAGACTATTTTAGTTTCCGAACTTCGCGAGTCGAGGAACTTGTTATCCTTTCGCAGAACAGTATCGTGCGAAGGCAGAGAATAAGCACGCCACGTGCGGCTTGGTCATATACATCTCTTGCTCATAAGAGACGCTAAAAGGGACTGATCCAGTAAATATGACCTGAGACTTCTACGACTAGCTTGCCGATCGGATACGACTCCTGACCGCAGCACGCCACGTGCGGCGTACTGATTATCAACATCATATCGGCACATATGTGTGGCCGAGAATAAAAAAAACCGTCTACAAACTGTAGACTGCGCCGACTCCAAGCTAGTTAGCGAGGCAATCGGTGAATTACTGTACACTGCGCTGACACCGCTACACACAGCACGCCACGTGCGGTCATCTGACTGCAGCTCCATAACCTCACCAGCACGCGCCACGCGCGGCGTGGATGAATTATAACTGACGAAACCCAGCATTTAGCAAGTTGCCAAGGAGGATCTTTTCTTCGAGCAGTCTCCGGACTAAGGATTGCTGGAAGATGCTGTTAATTTAAAAATGTGATATAATACGATAAAACGATATACGATATAATCATATTATAAGCCCCAGCCGTTCAAATCACACACATGTTCAGCCCACTGTAAAAACCAATTTTCCAGATAACTTTACATAATGTAGGTTGCTGCAGCATCTTGGATGGGCCCAACGAAACTGCGTCAACGGATATGTACGTAAGTAAACGAAAACCTTATATTGCATTTTCTGACTATAATATTTTTGGGAATTTGATTGTGTGTCGTTTATTCGTTTAGGCTTGAACGTATAAATATATATACAGTTCATATCAAAATTATAAGACAGTTCGATTTTTTTAGATATTTTTTATAATATCAAACCCAATGGCGGAAAACTAGTCTGAAATTTTTAAAAGATAAATTAGACATGTGTTTAAGTTGATTTTAGATTATTATTTTACCGTTTATACGTTTTGTTTAACAAAAATTAAAAAAATCTAATTTTTAACCTTATCATAATTATATGACACTTGTGGTTTTTTTTTGGTTATGATGTAGGAAATAAGAAATTATAAATATAAATATATATGTCCTATAAGAAAACAACATTTTAATAGTTTACGGCAGAACCTTGACAAATACCAACATCAAAAATTCGTTTTTTTCATTGAATTTAAAAGGTTTTTCAAATAAACTTGGCTCAAGTTGGCTCCATTCAGACAAAATAGCTGTCTTAAGGTCCTGAACGCGCTCATACTTGGCATTAGCTTTATAAACTCGCCTTGCTAGTACTCCCCAAATGTTTTCTATAGGGTTCAGATCCGGAGAGCATATTAAAAGCGCCCCAAACCATGACTGATCCGCCCCCCTAAATTTCTCCTTGAAAAATTTAATTCCTCAAATCTTGCCAATAATGTCTAAATCCATCGGTCCATCGAGATTAAATTTTTTTTTTCATCTAAAAAAAAAATCAACTTTTATGAAAAAAAATGATAAGGGTAAAATTAAAGATATGTTAAATGGAATTTACTGATTCCCAGTTAGTATCCAAATTGCGTTTAGCAAAACTAGTGGGAGCCATTTTATGACGCTTAGTAATTTGAGGTATTTTTTTTTAAAGACCTCTGACAATATGACCCTAGTTTTTTAGAGTCCTCCAAACAGTCATTTGAGAGACTTTTCGACTGCTGAGAGCAGCTAGCTAGAAGCACAACTGGCTTTATGTAATATACTCCTTTTTTCGCAGTCAGAAAGTATTGGTTTTCGACCAGTGCTTCGTTTTTTACCATAATTGTCTGGATTCTAGAGACAATTTGTTGTAACGGTTCGACTTCTACCAATATTTCTAGATATTTGGCTCACATTCAAGCCGAGCCGAGAACAGGCCAGAATTGACCCTTTTCTTGGTCTGTCAAGAGCTTAGAGCGTGGCATTTTATGCAGAAAGTATTAAATTTTATTTACAACTCAATTTAAAGAAAAAAAAAATTGACACGGTTACGGCAACTCCACTAATTGTGTTAAGGCAGAAACTAGCATAATTTCGTTATCTTGGTTGGAAATGTAACGGCTTCCTTCCAAGCTAGGCCAAAAATAAAAAGTAACGGTATGTTATCGACAAGGACTGCATTCACTTTCGTCATCAATTTTTGTTAAGCCTCTAGTTTACTTTACTAATTTACTTTGTATTATAATCTGCAGTTGAATAATGATAATTTTAAGGGGAAACATCCTGATCGGTAATAAGATAAAGCTTATAGAATGAAACGCACCGGACGCGTATATTTGAATATTTTGTTTGATAATAATGATTTGGATTTAGAATTGAAAATGTTTGATTACTTTGGACCACATAAGTCCGTGTTTGAAATACAATGCTGTTACATAAATTAAGTTTGTGAATTTATAAATAATAATAATCTAATAAGGGATAACCGCCAAATTTCTCACGTGTTATCAAGGTAGGGAGGGTACAGAACGGGGAGTGAATATCTCCTAGCTACCCCGAACTCTTAATTAATCTTGATCTACTTAGTCTTCATCGTACGTCCGCTTATCAAAAAGTCTGTTTACATCCCTGTTTGTTTGGAACCTGTTAGATTACCGCTTAGTGCACTTAAAACTTTTTTTTGTTTTGTGTGACAGTGTTTATCATGTAGAGGTCGAGGAAAGAACCACCCCCCATCCGGCGAGTTTAGTACCGAGCAATGCTAGAAGTGCAGGACTCCGACTCTTCTATACACTAGAGGGAATATTTTCCGAACATCTGGTGCTGTCAATAACCACAACAGCGCGCCAAAGCGCGGCGCGCTGTACACTACACTGGCGGAAAGAGACCCATTGTTTTCGCATCTAAAACGCTCGACAAGCATCAGGTTAAATACTGCCAAATCGAAAAGGAAGGACTTTCCATAATATTTGGAGTAGAGCGTTTTCACGAAACCTTTTTGGCAGAAAGTTTATCCCGATCACAGACCACAAGCCGCTTGTTACCATTTTTAATCCAGGCAAGCATCTCTCGTTGAGGTTTAGCGATCTGTCTATCGCGTCAGCGAAAGCGCGTAGGAGCCAGAAACGAGAACAAAAACCTGGAAGGATTCCGTTATTTGAACCTCGATTAGTGCAGACAGCAGCGCGTGCCAGAATTTTCGTTCACTTCATTTCAAATCGTAAAACAGTACACACGTCTACGCTGCGAGCGCAGTTGTGAAAGTGAATAAAAATTTTAACGCCACGTGTAACTTGTGAAAAGTGTTTAATACCGGCGAGACAGCCAATATTGAGTTATAGTGCTACACGCTTGATTAAAGACTACAGAAGGTAATTGTGAATAAGATAGGTAGGTCAGAATGTGATAGTGTTATTTTGTTGCAGCAGGCCAATATCGGCGTGTTAGTAAAAGCCGGCCAGGAAGAACCGAGCTTGCTACTATCGCGCTCGATTACTGGTCGGCGGGCAACTTGAGGATCAGCATTATAAGGCAGCGTTAAATTCTTGTGTCCACATCGCTCAGTTACGTCACCGGAACACCGCACGCCACGTGCGGCTTGATCATATACATGACATTTAAAATTTACAGACAAGAAGAACCTCAAAGACGGTATATCACTTAGGTTAGCTGTAACAAAATATCTTTCTTCTTACAGGTTCACTCCAAACGCCCAAGGTAAAACTCCTGCCGAGTTAATCCACGGTCGACCAGTCCGCAGCCTGTCGAAGCTAAACAGACAATCACCAAGTACATCCCTAATCGAATGGTATACGCACGAAACTATTCAAAGGGAGAAAAGTGGATTGAAGGCATTATCGACCGTCCAGTTGGAAAAATGCTTTTCTTTGTTGGCACGTCAAATGGTAACATCAAGCGCCATTTCAAACAGATGAAGTTGTCAGCAAACAACTCAATCCAGAGACCTCCAGAGTTTTGGTGGATTCCTGAACTGCCAAAGCCATCCTTCAATCAAGAAATACAGCAAAAAGATCGACTGCCAACTCCGCCAGTTGTTCAGCAGCCTGATCCTGTTCCTGTTTCTCGGCCTCCTGAACGCGCAGCAGCGCCTACCCAGCAGCCGAGGCAGAAACAATCTACACGACGTCTTTCCGGCATACCAGTACGCCAAAGTAGCCGTGTTCGCCAGGAAGTCGATTGTTTTAAGCCAAACGACTTCAGAAAATCTAAGCATATAAATAGTTATTTAGGTGGAGATGTGTGTTGTATAAGCAAAATGTATTCGCGCTATCTCACACATCCAAAAATATTCTGTATTTCTTTCACTCTATAAGCACACACATGTATACACACACACACGTTACTTATGTTCATTCTCTCGCTGATCTCTGAATAAAGTCTGTCTGTACCAAGAACTCAACGAGATTGCTTCTGCCCAAACACAACAACTTTGATAATTCGTCGTCAGAGGGAAAATTTAAATTAAGATCATTGGTCCCAAGCATCAAAATTGTTGATCAGACTACGATCTAGTTAAATATCGATTAAACAAAAGTTCAATTTAGACATATCAGTACCGACCATACTTAACTCTTCTCTAACTGCTAACCAGTACACACAAGAGGTTGAGCAAATGAAAAAAGCTTTATAAGGTGAATATATAAAGACGGCTTACCCCTAAAGTTAGCCAAAAGTTACTCAACTCAGCATGCAGTCAAAGCAATGACTAGAAATTGTACAATCGATAAGGTAAAACTTATCATGCAAGCTGGTACCTTCAATTCTATGAGCGATGCCGTTTTAAAATTTGTAAATAGTTGCACAGAAGCAATTAATTTACAAAAATTATTTACAGCGCGGCGGATACCGCGGACTTTAAAATTATACAGGCAACTTTAGTAGTCGTAACAACTACAATAGTAACTATTATAACAATAGACGAGGCCAATATAGAGGAAACTCAAGAGGCCGTGACAATTCGAATCGAGGCCACAACAGCAATACCTCAAAAATTGTCCGACCCTTTAAATGCTTAACAGTAGAAAACGCAAGGGTTCACACTACTAATCTCAGTTAGAACATATTCGTATCATGCAATCATGTGGCTACAGGAAAAGAACTTGTCTTTTTAGTAGACACAGGTTCAGACATTTCAATAATTAAAGAAAACTCTGATGTCTTTTAAGACATAAAAGATAATTACATTAAAGACATAAAAGGAATAATTCTAGAGGTTATCAAGTCTAAAGGATTAACCTCTATTGAAATACAGACCACTAAGTATAAAATCACACATGATTTTCATATGGGGGTTTACAATTCGCTATTCCTTGTGATGGCATAATAGGAATCGATTTTATAAAAAATATAACTGTAATTAGACTTTAAGCAATCTGAGGATTGGCTTAAAATTTCCAATATATGTTCCGATAACATACAGTTCTGGCAACAACTCAATACTTCTTCCAGCAAGATCCCAAGTTATTAGAAAAATTCAACTAAATTCAAAAGAAGACAGTGTATTGATTCCAAATCAAGATATTTACATAGCAAGTACCATACTAACAACTGAAAACGCTTTCATAAGACTATTTAACACAACAAATAAAGATCAAGTAGTCAGTGCAAATAACTTAACGTATGAATCACTTTCGAACTAAGAAGTAGTCAAAACTAATCCTGAAGATAGGGAAAAGTCTGTATTATTTCAACTTCAATATAAACCTCCCACCACAATTCAAGTCACAACTTTCAAGCTTATGCACCAAATATAATGATATAGTCGGATTGGAAAACAAACCAATAAGACCAAATAATTTTTATAAACAAAAACTGAGATTAAATGATGATGAACCAGTGTATATAAAAATTACAGAAGCCAACACAGTCAGGTGAATGAAATACAGAAACAAGTCGGAAAATAGATTATTGAACCATCTGTATCTGGATACAATAGTCCATTATAATTTGTTCCTAAAAACCATATCCAGGTTCAGAACAAAAGAAATGGCGATTAGTGATTGACTATCGTCAAATTAATAACAAATTAATTTCCGATAAATTTCCACTCACAAGAATTTATGATATTTTAGATCAACTGGGACGAGCAAAACATTTTTCATGCCTTGTCAGGATTTTATCAAATTGCACTCGAAAAAAGTTCAAGAGATATAACGTCATTTTCAGCGAGCAATGTCTCGTATCCCTTCACGCGATTACCTTCGTATTAAAAATAGCGCCTAGTTCATTTCAGAGAATAATGACTATTGCATTCTCTAGATTGGAACCTGCACATGCATTCCTTTATATGGATAATTTAATGGTTATAGTTTGTTCCGAAAAACATATGCTTAAAAACTAAACAGACGTTTTTGAGAAATGTAGGAAATACAACCTAAAGTTACATCCACAAAAATGTTCATTCTTTATGCATGAGGTGACTTTTCTAGGTCATAAGTGCACAGATAAAGGAATACTTCCAGATGACAAGAAATATGATGTCATACCTTTAGCTCTTTGTTAGATGTTTTCTTTGTTAGTGATTTTATTTCTAACAATTCAACACCATTTTTTAGCTATAGAGACTATAAATCAATCATTTTCAACAACCTACTAACTGTATTTGACAATTATGACTGGACAAACATTTATGACTACACATAATTTGAACCCAACAATTAAAATGTTGCTAATACAGTTTTTAACACGTCAATGTTTTTTGATTGCTGGAAAATTGCTAAAATTTTGCCCGTCCCGAAATCAACAAATGAATTTAGACCAATTTTCATCTTGACTTTCCTTGCAAAGTCCTTTGAAGAAATTGATTGCCCTGCAGATGCAAACTTACCTGGAGAACAATAATCTTCTTAGTTGCAAGCAATCTGGTTTCAAAAAGCACAAAAGTTGTACAACTGCCATTTTAAAAATATCCGAAGACATTCGCCAAAAAATCGATGAAAGCTAAGTATCCCTCCTAACACTTCTTGACTTTAGCAAAGCATTTGACTCGATAAACAACGAAATGCTCTGCACAAAGATTCGCACACTGTACAATTTCTCTTAAAGTGCTATAAACCTCATCCGAACAAATATCACAAACAGGGTGCAGGCCGTCGTCTCCGGGTAGCTAAAATCTTCATTTCTGCTTCTCACACAAGGAGTCCCACAGTTCAGTTTTAGGTCCACTGCTTTTCTCGTTATATATAAATGATCTCCCTAATTGTATTTCTGTTTGTGATGTGCACCTATATGCAGATGACGTCCAGTTATATGTTTTAGCCGTCCCCTAAGTCAAATTAGTGAGTGTATTAGAATTCGCAACAATGAAATTTAACAAATAAATGATTGGGCTGATGCGGACGGGTTAAGACTCAATCCATCCAAATCAAAGTGCATTCTAATTCATAAAAAATCAATTGACTTTAGCTGTCTTCCAAAGATTGAGGTAAAAAATGTTGAAATAGAATTTGTTAAACGAGCCACAAATCTGGTAAATCAATTTGATTCCACCTTAAAGTGGGATGACCATGTGAACAAAGCCACAGGAAAAGCATATGGCATGCCCAGGCAGCTTTCCTTATCCAGAAACCTTTTACCACAGAATATCAGGATGCTTGTAGCGAAAACCTGCATAATTCCAACGTAGTTTTACGGTATTGAAGTATTTGGTTCCTGTGACGCCGTAAGCATGAGAAAACTAAAAGTAGCCTTCAACTCAATTGCGCGATATGTTTTTAGTTTAAACCGCAGGGAGCACATAACATGTTACTCAAACCAAGTTTTTGAACTAAGCCTTGAGTCCTGGCTTAAGTTAAAAACCCTCTTATTTCTACATAAACTCTTGACTAAAAAAGAGCCGCAGTACTTAATTGAACATGTGCAACTGGCTTCGTCTGCTAGAACAAACAACATTGTCTGCAAAAGATTAAAATTGGCGAAAAACCTCACAAACAATATAAAAAGTATAAGAAACGAAACGCACTTGAAAAACGAACTTATAAACTAATTAAAGAGCACCAGATACTTCTTATTTTAATTTTAAATTATTATTTTTAATGTTAATCTCATTTTGTTTCAAATTCAATTAATTTCTTTATGTTACTCATGACTCCAAAACCTATTAAATGTATTAATCTGTAAATGTTAGAATTAGTAAGTTTGTTGTAACGTAATCTAATGTATTTGTACTTCTAGTATTTAAGTTTTATAGTACGAATCACAAAGTTTAAGTTTTAATTTTTAAGTTTACAGTTTTAACAAAGTGACCGATGAATCTAAAAAGACATAGTCTTATATCGTCGGGATACCAAAACAAATAAATTATTTTAAAAAATATGAGGAAAACTAGCGTATTAACTTATAAGTTCAAAACGTGTAGCGTTAGGATGAAATTTTATAATAAAATACAAATACAAATATCGAATCGTAACGAAAGCGTTGCAAGACAAAAATAAAAGCTTTTATACGATTTAGCTAAAAAGCAGCAAAGGGCTGCAAGTAGTAATAAAAGGAAATGAACCTAACGTTTCTTCTGACGATAAAGTTCGTTCTTTGGAATCGGAAAGCTTTTCGGTAAAAGGAGCCATAAATAAATATCCGCAGTCTATGTTTAAAATTAAATTAGGTTCCGAAACGAAGCAAATCAAGAAAAGCTCAGTTTACCCCTTTTCTAATCTGTAATACCTTCTATATCGAAGAATATCTGTTGAAGAACCACACAAGGGAAAAACTCCGGTTCAATGCACAAACTGTCAAGATTTCGGTTTCACGAAAATTTATTGCACCCTGCGCTCAGTGTGCGTTGCATGTGAAGACCAACTTGCCACAGCATCCTGCAAGGCCAATAAGGACGATGCAAGAGTGAGGAAATTCGGTAATGGCGGTGGTAACCATGTTGCTAACGATAGAGGATGCCTGGTGTACAAGACCTTGCAATTCCAGAATAAAAATAATTTCTAACAGTACCCAAACGGTCTCATCTGCCAATATTCTTCAGTACTCTCCACTAAGGGCCCCCAACCACGCCAGTATAAATGACCACAACACCCAGAGTGTCATTCGCTAACGCTCTTTGGTATCCAAGAACAAACACTTAAAAACGCTCAATGGCTTAGAATCACTGATCGCCTCTCTACAACAAAGCCTCTTGAACTTCATGACATTCATGAAGACAACAATGTCGGACCTAACGAAGAATCAAAATCGCCTGATCCAAATACTTACCAAACAACACAACAAATAATTTCCTTTCCTAGAATTTTCTTCTGGAATTCCTCAACACAATCTTTTTCCAGCGGACGAAACAACCTACTTGCAGACTAAAACAACAATCCAAAGCCAGGACAAAAAAAAAACTCTTCCTTTGTCATACAGACCAATAAGCCTCCTCTCATGCCTATCCAAGCTCTTTGAAAAACTAGTTCTTCATCGCATTCTGCCACATTGTACAGAACTCAGCATCATCCCGGAACATAATTTGGAATTAGAAAAATGCGTTGTACAATTAAAGAATTCAATAGAATCACCTCCAAAATTCGAACAGGGATTACTCTTCTGTTATCTTCCTATATGGAGTATGGCTGGAAGGTCTTATCTATACGATTAAGCTCCTACTTTCACAAAACGTTTACAAGGTGCTTAAATAGTATCTTTTAAGCCGAGTCTTCATGGTTAGTCACAAAAGTTGCTTAACTAAAGAGGTTGCCCACAAGGAAACGTTCTCGGACCCAGTCTTAAGCTCTTATGTACGGCAGATATACCCACGAACCAGCGACTGAAAGCATCCACGTTCGCCGATAACACAGCTATCTTAAGTCGCTCAAATGTCACCGTAAACAAAAAAAAATTGTCCATAGTTATCAATCAATAAAGAATTGATACCATCAAAAAAAAAAAATGAACAAAATAAGACTGGTTCAAGGAGCACAGTTAATAGTGCTAAGAACTATAACCGCAGCACAGACATCCACAGAGACCAAAACATCCCCTTGGTAAAAGACGAAATTGCCCAAATACATATCCAAATGAGCAACGCACTCAAACCAGCTAGCACGCGCTCTCTGCGAAACTAGATTACAAATGCGGCTAAGAAGAAATGACTTACCAGCCCGATAGCTAGCGAGGCCACTCATCAACCAACAATAATTTGTTGTTAGTCCCCTAAGAAAGAAGAAGATTTAACAAATAAAGCAAACGTCATAGCAAAAAATAAAGAACATCAGTCGAATACCTTTGTTAAATTTATAAACATATGTTGCTCAGAACAACCTTCTAACACTATATCGTCCATGTAAAGAAAACCTTGAGAAAACCCGCGGCCTGCGAATGCTAGTGTTATCATCCGCATGAATCAATTTTGGTGCTACTTTGAGCCCATATGGTAACCGCGTGTAGCGAAACGAGCCATTGCTCGTAGAAAAAGATGTTAAATTTCAGTTAATTTTTCAGACACGAAAAATATTTGGCTTTTCCTAGTTGGTCCAGGATATCTTCTATTCTCGGTAGAGGGTATTTATCTGCAAGTAATTTTTTACTCATTTTTCTCTAGTCCACCAGTCTCAACCTTTTTCCTGAGAAATTTTTGGTAATGATTTTTTTGGTACTAACAGTAACGGACTTTAATATTCTGAAATGGATGGTTCCACAATTCCATCATTTATCATTTTTTATAACCTTTCAGAGGGTATTATAACTTCAGTCAGAAGTTTGCAACGCAGTGAAGGAGGCAATTCCGAACCTATATAGTATATATTCTTGATCGGCATCACCAGGAGAGTCGATCTAGCCATGTCCGTCTGTCCGTCCGTCCCTCAGTTTTAAAGCTATCTGCATGAAACTTTCCCAAAAGTTGTCTTTCTATTGCAGGTAGTAAAAGTCGGAACGAGCCAGATCGGACGACTATAGCATATAGCTATCGGAAAAACAAATGAAAAAAATTATAACTTTGCTGTTTTATATTTTGGAATTTTTAAACATATACGCAAGTAAATCATAATTTTAATGTTATTATTATTATTAATATCGGGGTGTTCAGTGCACCGCGACCTGTAAGATCTATTGCACACCTATTCAGAGCCTACAGCTCAGATATCAATCCACTTCCTCGAATAAATTCAAGGAGTTTTAATGGGTTGATTCTTCCTAGGAGCTCAGGTGTAAGAGTTCTGGTTCCTAAGATTTTACATCTTATACTTGCTAACGCCGGACAGTCTGCAATGATGGTTTCTAGAGGTTTCGTCCTCTATGTCGCAGAACCTGCAAGTTCTACTGCTGGATATTCCCATCTTACCTAGGTAACTTTTCAGTCTACAGTGCCCGGTTAGTAATCCGGTAACGATCCTAAGTGAATTTTTCCCTAGTTGAATAAGTTCCTTGAACCTCTTCTTGTTATAGTTATTTATTTGAGTTTTGGCTTGCCTTAGGCCTGGGGTATTTCTCCAGTGTTCTTGTCTCATGGCGCCTTCCTCTTTCCTAAGGTATTCTTTTATGGTGTGCTTCCCTATGCCACAGTAGGGCTCTGGGCCTATCAGTGGCTGTTCGGCTCCTAGTTTTGCCATTTTATCGGCAAGTTCATTTCCTGATATATCCTTATGTCCCGGAATCCATCTAAGGGCCAGCCTGTTTCGGCTGCCCAGTATATTTAGCTTACTCTTCACCTCTAGGACTAGCTTCGAGGTGATTTTGTTACTATGTAAAGCAGTAATTGCTGCTCGGCTGTCCGAAAGGATCGATATGTCCTTTTCCTTGTATCCACGCTGTATGTTGAGCTCTGCACATCGTCCAATGGCACATACCTCAGCCTGGAATATGCTGGTGTAATGGCCAAGGGATTCGTGGTATTTTATGCGAGGCCCTACCACTCCAAGGCCCGTGCCTTGTTGTGTCAGGGATCCATCTGTGTACCATGCAATGGTGTGTTTAGCCATCGGGTGCACTTAAGACAATGTGGTCCAATCTTTCTTATTGCCTAGGTGTGCTGTGAAGTTCTGCTCGAAGATTAGTTCGGCTGTCATTTCATCCCTAGGGTGGAGTGTTAGGGGCACCTCACCTAACAGATTAGTCGCATCCCTGTTATTTAGAATGCAACCACTACCTGTGCCCTCAGTGCTTATTCTCAGGAGTGTAGCTTTGCGTTGGATTTCAATCACATAGTGGAGTGGTGTTAGCTCCATCAAAACTTCTAAGGCAGTTGTAGGACAGGTCCTCATTGCCCCTGTCATGCATACGCAGGCAAGTCTTTGTAGCTTTCCTAGCTGGTTTTGCATGCTGGTGAGCTTAGCTCGTTTGCAAGGGCTCCGTAAGTGAGGATTGGTCTCACGATCATTAAGTATAGCCATCGTATTATCTGAGGCCTGGTTCCCCAGGATTTCCCAGCAATTTTCCGACAGGTATAGAGTGCTCTGTAACACTTTTCCAATGTCTTTTGGACATGGGAAGGGAAGTTCGGCTTACTATCCAAGGTGATTCCTAGATATTTAACCTCTCGGCTAGTTTCTATAGGAGTTTAATGTTATTAAAAATATATAATTTTTGCACGAGCTGGTATATAAACTTCGGCATGCCGAAGTTTGCTTCCTTTATAGTTTTTTAAATATATTGGCCTTATATAAATTAAAATAATTACACAAAACACATGTATATTTTTAACAAAACCATCTCATTGGTATTTCCAAAACCTTGTTTGTGTTGTCCTTTTACTGTCTTTATTGTGTTTTACTGACAAGGCTCTAGATAAATGTTCGGTCGAAATACTTATAGTTGCTTTCATAAGTAAATTGAGAAGACTCATCTACGGAAATTACAAATCTTCCTAATGCATATTTAGACGTAATTAGCTGCTCAATATATTTGTCAACAAAATTATATTTTCTTTGAAGAAACAATGCGTACTTTTTCGTAAATCTTTCTTTATTCCATTTTAAGTCAGTCCACTTTTCTTTAAAGGCTCTATAAAGACGTTTTAACGAATCTTTGTTAACACTTATACTTGAAAGATCTATAATATTTGAAACAGCGAACCCAAAAGACTTGTCATCACAGCTTCTTTAAAAACATTTCAAACAAATCACAAAAAGGCAACTCCATTTTATGTTCTATATTACTTTTCATTACATGCATAAGCCTTGCTTACCAGAACTCAAGTCTATCACTAATAAATTAAATCTTGTTGCGAATTACACTGCTTTTCTCAAAACGTATCCATGTTGAACTCTCGGAGTTGATTTTTTTGATAGCATTAATATTTCGTAATTTTTTTTTAATTTTAGAATGAGTATTAAAAAATATAAATAATAATTTAGAGATTTTAGTTTTATTGAATCTAATAATTTTATGTATTCCATGTAATTTTTAGTTTGGCGAATTACTCACGCCCCTTGTAGGTAGGTAGGCTAACTTAACAAAAAGCAGGTAGACAACTTAAATAGCTCAAAATTTATTAATTTTGCAACTTTGTTTGTTTGTTTGTTTGTTTGTTTAAACGAGCCTCCTTGCGTTTGGGTAAAGTTTGATAATTTTTTGGTTGTTTTGCCGAATATTATGTTTTTTTTATCATTTCGGATCTATCCATTTACTGCAAGGGTATTGATGATGAGTGTATAATATGAAAATAAGTCGCAGTGACACTGACATTTACATAAATATAACTTTTGAAACAAGTTTAATTTTTAAATAAAATAATAAGACATAAAAGTCAAGCGTTATTTGTCAGGCTAAAAATAGAACATACAGAATAATAACACTGGCTTGCAAATTTAAATTGATGAAATCCTCCAAAGATCAAACATTGATTATCCGGTGCAGATTGAGTTCCTGGTCCAAAAAATTACACTCCAAATTGTTTGTATGGAACAATTTTTTTTAAGTGTAAATAACGCTTTTCACCTGTTTTCATGCAAATTTTATTTTTTTCTCCAGTTCTGTTTAACCGATCTCGATCATCGATAGGGTATTTCACTGGAAATATATCATTCCTTAACTTTGCCATACACGTTATAAGGATAGGTTTCCTAATACAGATGGTAGAGCTCGACAAAGTTTGAATAAATTGCTAAAACTGAAGTTCCGACAACATAAATTAAATCTCGAAAAATACCCGCCTAAAAACCGAAAATAATTTTATCACTTTATCTTGAAGAATGTGAATGTTCCACAAATCTAACAACATTACGCCGGTAAACCTATTTTATGCGAATTTTTCAAATCTATTTTATGCGAATTTTTCAAATGCAAAAACGGTGATTTTTGGGCTGCTTAGCGGCTGTAAAGCATATCTTAAGTGCTATTTGCAGATGTGAACGATGATAACGAAGGTCTAACACTTGAAATAAAATTTTTAAATCGTTTTTTTTTTTATTAGCTGAAATGCTTTCTAGAGAATTTACGGAGAATATAATATCAGGTTTATAGGCCCGGAACTGCGGACTAATGGTTATAAACAGTAGCATTACTTCGAACACGCATCACCAAATATAGACATTTTAAATGCGTTTTTTCTCGAAGCACGGGTTTTAGAAACGGTACACCACATATCTCCTACAAATTTCAACCATTTCCAAAGGTTTTTATATGCA
This sequence comes from Drosophila gunungcola, assembly GCF_025200985.1. Lineage (NCBI taxonomy): Eukaryota > Metazoa > Arthropoda > Insecta > Diptera > Drosophilidae > Drosophila > Drosophila gunungcola. The sequence continues at coordinate 347,092 of NW_026453230.1, forward strand.
AATACTCACAATACGATCCTCTTAGATCTATAGTAGGATTTTTGCAATACATCTTTTGTTTATTTTATAACAATTTATGTAATAAATAGTAATAAATATGGGTTAAATACCGTTTTTACTTCATATAATTGTAATTTCGTAACAAGTCCGTATAATATCGAGTCCCTATGATAGATCATAGCCAGTAACATTTCTTATAAAGACGAAAACTTGATTGTTGCTACTCTGTGTACGAGGTATACTCGCCCTGCGAGAGAGGCTATATTCGCAATACTATCTCAACTATAATTATTGATGTAAAGTCAAATGATTCCCTGACGGTGTATACTTTCTTTGCAAAAAAACAATTTTAATTGGTCATTGATTCCAGGCTTCCAAGGTCGCTTAACCCCTATGCATTTATTAAGGATATTTTTACACTAATAAGAAGTGGGACGATAAGCGTCCTCTCATGTCTCTTGGAAAAAATCATTTTTCAACGCATTATGCCAAATTTGACAGAACGCAGGATCATCAATTTTGATTTACAGAAAATCATGGTACCATTGAACAAGTCAATAGAATTCCCTTCGAAATTTGAACTGCTTTTAAAAACAGGGAGTATTGCTCTGTTATCTTTTTAGACGTCTCTCAGACTTTTGACAGAATATGGCTGGAAAACGTTCACAAGGTGCATAAATCGGCTTAAAGAGTCTTCATAGTAAGACACAAAAGTACAAAATATTACAGGAGATATAAAGAAAGTCACTACTAGATATCAAAATATAATCCCCGCGAAAAACAAAAAAGTATAATTGCCTACGCAATCTATAGAGAAAGCTTCTAAGCCCAACGTATATGAAGTCATAAACAATGTCGAAGTACGTAAGGTAGTGACCTTGCATATAAAAGGTATGCTTATTATTTAAACGTTTATTTAAACATGGTAGAAAAATTACTGCAAGATTTGATGTTACCAATGGAATTCTAGACTTAGGTAAATTTTTCCAAAAGCTTGAAAAGCAAGCCGGTATAAACCATATCAAAAAACTCAAAATGGCATTGTGGGAAAATATCTTTGAACATGTTTCAATAGATAATTTAAATAAAAATGGGCAATAAAATATTAAATACAATAAGAGTAGCGCTGCTGAACCCGGCGTCCCTTATAGAAAAACAAGATGAGAAAGACATTATTTTTGGAAAGGTATGACTCGAGAGGTCTAACTGGCATAACAAAAACCTTGGCCAAGGTCAAAAGACATTATTTTTGGAAAGGTATGACTCGAGATATAACTGAGTACATACGAAACTGTCAGAAATGCCAAAAAGCTAAAACAACTAAGCACAATAAGACTCCATTGATAATAACTGATACGCCTATAAATGCTTTCGACAGAGTGATAGTGGACAGTAACTGACAATGAATATGCAGCACTCTAATATTATATGTGACCAAACTAAATATTTAGTTGCCATACCAGTTCCAAATAAGAACGCGAACATAGTCGCTGAAGCAATTTTTGATTCAATTATTCTGAAGTACGGTTCAATAAAGACGTTCATTACGGACATGGGTACAGAATATAAGAATTCAATTATAAACGATTTGTGCAAATACCTAAAAATTGAAAATATAACATATACCGCACACCACCACCAGACAGTCGGAACAATAGAACGAAAACATAGAACTTTCAATGAAAACATATCGGTTGATAAAACTGATTGGGACGTATGGCTTCAATATTTTTTTTTTCAACACGACCCCCTCATTGGCACATAATTATTGTCCATATGAGCTAGTATTTGGTTAAACAAATAATTTACCAAAACAATTTATTAGTATACAAAAAAAGAACCCATATATAATATAGATGACTATTCTAAGGAAGGTAAATATAGGGACAGATTAAAAATGTTTATTTCATAATTGTAGTTAGCATGGCCATGCTAACGTACGAATATTATTCCGAATTCCATTTTCTTTGTAACTAATAAAAAAAAATGATTTAAAAAAAATGATTAAAAAAAAGATTAAAAAAACACTTTTTAATTGAAAATCATGCTTTTAATTTAAATATACTAATAAAATAACTTCATAATATTAGGAGGGTTATATTGAATATCTACTATACAAAGAATTTTTGAAGTAAACACTGTAATACTTTGTTGCAGTGCTTACATAATCAAAAGCCCGGTCAAAAAACCAAAGGGGCCGAAACATGAGTCGATCGGAGCGCTCACATAAAATGCAAGTGTCAGCATTCAGTTATACGTGCAGGCCGAACTGAAGTTCATCCATATACCCTCGCGCTCCAGCTAAAGAGAGCACAAATAAATACACATAATATATAAGATATACATTTCCGACTCTCTGCTGTCAAAATGTGGGCAGCGCAGCTGCGAGACTTAGGCTTACTTAGAACCCAAGGAAAAATTTTAGAGGAGGATGTTTGTAGCGGCACCTCTGCTGCTCCAAATTTAAAATAAAAGATTTAATTGAGTCTAAGATGTTTTGTTTCTACAGCATTCTGCTGAAAGTAGTTTTGAAAATGTAATACAAGAGACCCGTTAAATCAGTTTAAATAACAAGACATATAATTGAATATAACATAACTGAAAATTTAATAACTATATTAGTATATATAGTACTTTAAAACATTTATATCGTATTCAAATACCTTTAAGGTATAATTTTACTAACAATTTCTCATTTACAACAGCATTTTTACAAGACGTAGAAAACAGGGAAGATAGAGCTATAATAATAGAAGAGACACACAATAGAGCTCATAGGGGACTGGACAAAAGTTATAAACAAATCTGAAAATTAAATTATTGGCCGAACTTACTATCAAAACTAAAAGAATATATTAAAAATTGTAATATATGCAACGAAATTAAATTCCACAGACACCCTATTAAAATTCCAATTGGAAAAAGAAGGTGAAACTCTACACATTGATATGTACTATGCGTAAAGTTTAATTTTTTTTTAAATGTATTGACGCGAATTCAAAATTTGTAGTAGTAAAATAAATCCAAATTAAATTAAACATCGAAAATAAAAAAATTAGTTATGACTGAAATAGAACCAAATTTTACCTCGGCCCAATTTAAATCATTTGCATTGCGCAGATCCAAGACACAGTACTTCAAACGGAATACTAAAATTTAAAACGAAAATGAAATAAAGGAAATTTACAATCATCAAATACAATCTGTAGTATTATCTGACATAATAGACATATCAACTTTTAAAATTGTAATCAATAATGGCTTATTAGTAATTTACATTAATTGTCCCATACAGACCCAGACCAATACAAAACAAGAGCTTTTGCTCAATCAGATGAAAGGCTATTGATAACTAATCAAATTACCTATGCCCAAACAAATATTACCTAATGATAAATTTTAAGAAAGAAATGTTTAACAACTATTGTAAGTCGATCAGTCGATCAGAGAGGTCTTGTTTTTAATCGCTTCGCCAAAATCAGAAAAAAAGGCCAGTAAAAATAAAAAAATAATATCAAATAATATATTTAGATAATTGTGCTTGGTTGTGCCTAATATATATATTCAAATTGACCAAGATGTCACCGTGGAAAAATCAATTGGATGTGCCAACATACAAAACGACCGAAAAGTGCACCAAACAGGGATCGCCGAAGTCTTAGAAACCGAACGTAGGCTCCAAACCGATTGACGAAACGCCTATTTCTCTTTCAACTCTCCGAAAAGCATGCGTTTGAAGAAGCAGTAATCTCTGTTGCTGTTTTTACGCGCCGTGGGATTGTGCACGTGAAGTGGAGTGGGAGAGAGGACATTTACATTATCCAGCATCTTGATAAGCTCTCAGCGATCTCGGCGAACTGGTTGCCGAAGGTACCCCTCGTGCTGCCCAAAATAGCTTTCGTCAATAGCATCTCTTATGCAGCTGACCTATTTAATTTTATAGTTTTTAAGAGTAATTTAGGTTTTCTATTGGTAATCTCTTTTCGTGCAAATCTAACATGTGCCTTCTCAATGTTTTCCAATTTACCTTATACCCCACTATAAATGCAAGTCAATACAAATAATGCAACAGCGAGCAGTCTGCTGAGAATTCTAGGTAAACAGAAAGTGGGTCTGAAGATTGTCCACATAAATGCTCAAAGCTTCGTCAGAAAAATGGATGAGTTTAGGTAATGTTTATGTAGTGTGTGAAGTAGGCTCATACACACACTAACACACATATATTATTATACCGATACTTACACAATACAAATAATTATACAACACCAATATACGATACTTATGTTAAAAGTTATGTTAAACCTATGTTAAGTGACATGAACTGTAAGAGGATCTCTCTGAGAGGTCATTCTGAAACTTTGAATGTGAGCGAGTGGTAGCAATAAGACGTGTTAGAATAAATAGAAGAAAAGAATAAAGAATCAGTTGTTAAGCGCCTACCACAAATTCAGAAGTGGTCAAATCTACGCCATGAACGAGGAAAATTTAAACCAATTTACGGACGTCCAGCTGATGGCTTTCGGCATCGGGTTTATCAACCCAAGGTATTAAAACCGAGTTGATGGCTCGTCTAGGGCAGATACCGCCTGAACAACGAGGCCAAGTACCAGAGGCTGAAGTTGACCAGAATTCTGGAGAAGTTCAAGCTGGCGCCTCTGGAACAGAACGTTCAGAGGTCAACACAAACCCTGGAAGCGCATAGCAGGCACCACAGGATGGCGTCTCCGACGATGTTACAGACCAAGACGACATTCTGGAAATTATCACGCAGCTGCGAACAACACTTATTGCGCAGCAGATTGCGTTGCAGCGAGCAGAGACGCGTGGCGCCATACAGCAGCAACAGTTAGAAGAGCTCGACAAACAACAACAGCAACAGCAGGCACAAACACGCATCGCTATACAACAACAGCAACAGCAGTTTTATTTCGCACGCGGAGAAATGGGACATTGTGTGGGAGAATACCGCCAGAGAAAGAGCAACAACTAGCAACAGCAACAACAAAAGCAGCGACAAAAACTATGTAAGAAACGTAGTAATTTTTTTCGATCACCATCTCAATTCACCTATGTCTCATAGACTCAGGGAGCGCGATATCATTCATTAAGCAGTCCAGAATTCCAGCTGCATTTTCATTAAGTAACGTTAACCAAGTTTATCATGGGCTGAACCAGAGCCAACTTAACATTTTTGGAAAAACTTCATGTTTCATTTTAAAAGAAAAATTAAAGGTTAAATTTATTATTATTGTTGTAGCAAATGATTCTATGAGGCACGAAGCAGTCCTGGGAAGGGACTTTATGAATCTTTATGGTTTGAACATGAGTCTCGACACCCTTGAAACTTATGGAATATTAATGACATATTAAAAGTAGATGCCCATGGCTCAAACCTACCACCTGGGAAATAGGATCAACAACTAGCAACTACCGCAGAAGCCAACTGCGATTCCAACGAGAATTTTAGCAAGACTTTTAAGAAAAAATCTTTAGAAAATGAAACGGCAGGCAAAAAATTTTTTAAAACTGAAAAACTGTTAGGAAAGGCAACTGTTATTGAAAAATTGTTAGGAAACGAAACTGTAAATGAGAAATTTTAAGAAAACGAAAGTGTTAATGAAAAACTGTTAGGAAATACAACAGTTAATGCAAAGTTTTTAGAAAATGAATTTATTAATGAAAAATGGTTAAGAAATGCAAATATTAATGCAAATTTTTTAGGAAATGAATCGAATAATAAAAAATTGACAGGAAATGAATATTTTAATAAACGACTATTGAAAAATTCAACTTTTACGGAAAAACTATTAGAAGAGGCAACTATTGAGAGAAGTTTGCTAGAAAAGACAAGTAGTACCGGAAAAAGTTTACGAGAGACTGTTAACGATGTTCAACTGGAAAATGAGAATATTAATGAGCAACAAAGAGATAATTAAACTATTAAAAATGAGTCAACATACAGGCAAATGAAAACATGCGAATCGCATTAAAAAGACAGTCAATTTTACAGAGACATGCCTTGAGGTGAGACAACAGAAAATTTTGAAGACAGTTTTGAAAGAGATATGTTAAATATCAACGTGGCTGATGATCAGTTTGTAGACTAGAACTGTGGGTGCGATGTAAGCTATGAAACGAAATGTAAATTTGTTAAAATGTTTGAAGAATAATATGTCAACGCTAAGAGACCAGATACTTCTTTGACAAGATGCGAAATGACAATTAGTTTAGACAAATCCAAACCTTTCAGTTGTTCACCAATGCGACTTTCTTTTACTGAAAAGGATCAGCTCAAAAAATAATTAGACGAATATTAAGACAAAAGGGTAACAAGAAACAGTGATGCAGAATATGCTTCTCCCATTGTACTGGTAAAAAAAAAACAGGAGACTTGCGTTTATGTATAGACTATCGAAAATTGAACATAGTTTTAATAAAGGACAATTATCCGCTGCCTTTAATAGATGACCTTCTAGACAAATTAGTGAATAAAAGTGTATTTTCAAAGCTCGACTTGAAAAATGGTTATCGTTAGCGATGTAACAGTAAAATATACTTCGTTTGTCACTCCATTAGGACAATTTGAATTTTTAAGGATGCCTATGGGCATAAAGAATGCATCAGCAGTATTCCAACGCTTTGTAAATAAAATTTTTGCGGATTTGACACGGTAAAATAAAGTAATCACATACATGGATGATATTATGATAGCCAGCAAAGACGTGGAAGAACATTTAAGGACTTTAAAAGAGTTTAAGTAAGAATGGTTAACAATAAGTTAGAGCTTCGTATGTACAAATGCGAGTTTATGCAACCCAACATAAAGTACTTAGGATTTTTATTACCAAAGAAGGAATCAGAGCAGACGACAGAGGGATTGATGCAATTAAAAACTTCCCAATTCCTGAAAAAGTACATAACGTACAAAGCTTTTTAGGACTATTTTCCTATTTTAGAAGGTTTATAAAAGATTTATCCACATTAGCTAAGCCACTTTATGACACTTTAAGGAAAGACAAGGAATTTTCTTTCCAAGAAAGAGAACTATACTGTTTCTTGAACCTAAAAAAAAAACTGATAGAATCAACTGTTTTAACCATATATAATCATAAAGATGAGGTTGAATTAAATTGCGATGCAAGTGGGTTTCGGTTCGGTTTTAATGCAAAGGAAGGGAGATGGAGAACTCCATCCCGTATTCTACTTTTCAAAGCGAAGTACAGAGACTGAGGCAAAATACCACAGCTTCGAACTGGAAACCCTAGCTATTTCGAATCTATCTCCATGGTAAACATTTTAAGATAATAACCGACTGCAATTCTTTAACTCTGACATTAAACAGAGTCGAACTAAATCCTAGAATCGCCCGATGGGCACTTGAACTGCAGAATTATGATTATAAACTGATTCATAGATCCGGAACAAAAATGCAACACGTAGGTGTTCTGAGCAGATATTATATTTCAATAGTAGAAACCACTAGTTTTGATGACAATCTTTTAATCTGTCAATCAAAAGATATCAACATAGAGAAAATTAAGGAAGAATTAGAAAGAAATTGACTCAAACATTTCGAAATGAGAAACGGTGATCGAATGACGATCGTTTACTATTTTTTGTCCCTGAGGACATGGAACGTCACGTCTTACATAAATATCATAATGAACTTGGTCACGTTGGTAGAGACAAAATGATAGACGCAATTTCAAAGAGTTATTGGTTTAAAAATATTAAGGAAAAATGCAAGAATCACATAAGGAATTGTTTATACACAGTATCCCCAAAGGAGACAGGCCTTTTGATTTGTTGGACATCGATCATTACGGACCAGTGGCAGCAGGAAGAGCAAACAAATACATTTTCCTAATCATAGATGGTTTTACGAAATCCGTTAGACTTTATACAACAAAGACAACAAGCACAAAAGAAGTAATAAAAGCTTTGTTCGATTATTTTAGGGCGTATAGCAAACGAAAATGTATAGTTTCGGAAAGAGGGATTTGTTTTACATCTAATGAATTTGGTGAATTTTTACCAGAAACAAACATCAAACATTTGAAAAAAGCGACAGGTTCTCCACAAGCAAATGAACAAGTGGAACGCATAAACAGGATCATAGGGCCCATGATAGCCAAATTAACGGAGCCTGAAAATAACGTACATTGGGATAATGTAATCGAGCAAGTTGAACATGCACTTAATAACACTGTACACAGAAGTATAAGACAATTTCCTAGCAAAATGCTGTTTGGTGTAGAGCAGAAAAGTCAGATTATTGATGAACTTAGGGATAAGTTAGAAGAAATTAACAACACAGCTCAAGAAGAGAATTTGGACGAGACTCAAAAACTGGCAATGGAGAAACAAAAACAAGCGCAGGATAACAATGAAACATATTATGATAAGATAATCAAAAAACAAAAGAAAACGCCAAAGGAATACACGAAAGGAGAATACGTAATGGTAACAAATTTTGACAGCACTGCGGGAGTTGCTAGTAAGTTGATACCAAAAAACAAAGGCCCATATACAATTGCTAAAGTTCTTCGCAGTGACAGGATCCTACTAAAGGATGTTGAAGGTTTTCAAGTGTCTCAAAATCAATACAAGGGTGTATGGAGTTCTCAAAACCTATGTTAAACCTGTGTTAAACCTATGTTAAGTAACATGAAGTGTAAGAGGATCTCTCTGAGAGGTCATTCTGAAACTTTGAATGTGAGCGAGTGGTAGCAATAAGACGTGTTAGAATAAAGAGAAGAAAATAATAAAGAATGAGTTGATAAACGCCTACCACGTGTGTATTTCAGAAACATGGTTTGTAAATGGCTACAGTGACGTCCCTGTTGAATATGATGGCTACGTGTTGCATGGGTCCGACAGATTAAAACACGCAGGTGGTGCAGCGATTTTTGTAAGCAAAAAATACACCTCAAAGCTTATTAAATCAAACACGATCAAAGGTAGAGTTAAATATTTGTTTGTAGAAGTCGTAGATCCTAGTTTCAAGTCAAAAATCTGTTGTATTTATAGACCCCATCGAATGATCGAATATACTGATCTCTTAGAGTTCGTATCAGACATATCTGTGGCGTACGAAAACGTAATCCTGGCTGGAGATCTTAACAGCAACATGATCAGAGAACAAAGGGTGCAAAATGAATTTAACTCTCTTGGCCTAAACTTGGTAAACTGCCAACTAACTACGCATTTCACAGGTACCTTTAGCTCTTTGTTAGATGTTTTCTTTGTTAGTGATTTTTTTTCTAACAATTCAACACCATTTTTTAGCTATAGAGACTCTAAATCAATCATTTTCAACAAACTTCTAACTGTATTTGACAATTATGACTGGACAAACATTTATGACTACACATAATTTGAACCCAACAATTAAAATGTTGCTAATACAGTTTTTAACACGTCAATGTTTTTTGATTGCTGGAAAATTGCTAAAATTTTGCCCTTCCCGAAATTAACAAATGAATTTAGACCAATTTCCATCTTGACTTTCCTTGCAAAGTCCTTTGAGCAATTGATTGCCCTGCAGATGCAAACTTACCTGGAGAACAATTGTCTTCTAAGTTGCAAGCAATCTGGTTTCATAAGCACAAAAGTTGTACAACTGCCATTTTAAAAATATCCGAAGACATTCGCCAAAAAATCGATGAAAGCTAAGTATCCCTCCTAACACTTCTTGACTTTAGCAAAGCATTTGACTCGATAAACAACGAAATGCTCTGCACAAAGATTCGCACACTGTACAATTTCTCTTGAAGTGCTATAAACCTCATCCGAACAAATATCACAAACAGGGTGCAGGCCGTCGTCTCCGGGTAGCTAAAATCTTCATTTTTGCTTCTCACACAAGGAGTCCCACAGTTCAGTTTTAGGTCCACTGCTTTTCTCGTTATATATAAATGATCTCCCTAATTGTATTTCTGTTTGTGATGTGCACCTATATGCAGATGACGTCCAGTTATATGTTTTAGCCGTCCCCTAAGTCAAATTAGTGAGTGTATTAGAATTCGCAACAATGAAATTAAACAAATAAATGATTGGGCTGATGCGAACGGGTTAAGACTCAATCCATCCAAATCAAAGTGCATTCTAATTCATAAAAAATCAATTGACTTTAGCTGTCTTCCAAAGATTGAGGTAAAAAATGTTGAAATAGAATTTGTTAAACGAGCCACAAATCTGGTAATCAATTTGATTCCACCTTAAAGTGGGATGACCATGTGAACAAAGCCACAGGAAAAGCATATGGCATGCCCAGGCAGCTTTCCTTATCCAGAAACCTTTTACCACAGAATATCAGGATGCTTGTAGCGAAAACCTGCATAATTCCAACGTTGTTTTACGGTATTGAAGTATTTGGTTCCTGTGACGCCGTAAGCATGAGAAAACTAAAAGTAGCCTTCAACTCAATTGCGCGATATGTTTTTAGTTTAAACCGCAGGGAGCACATAACATGTTACTCAAACCAAGTTTTTGAACTAAGCCTTGAGTCCTGGCTTAAGTTAAAAACCCTCTTATTTCTACATAAACTCTTGACTAAAAAAGAGCCGCAGTACTTAATTGAACATGTGCAACTGGCTTCGTCTGCTAGAACAAACAACATTGTCTGCAAAAGATTAAAATTGGCGAAAAACCTCACAAACAATATAAAAAGTATAAGAAACGAAACGCACTTGAAAAACGAACTTATAAACTAATTAAAGAGCACAAGATACTTCTTATTTTAATTTTAAATTATTATTTTTAATGTTAATCTCATTTTGTTTCAAATTCAATTAATTTCTTTATGTTACTCATGACTCAAAAACCTATTAAATGTATTAATCTGTAAATGTTAGAATTAGTAAGTTTGTTGTAACGTAATCTAATGTATTTGTACTTCTAGTATTTAAGTTTTATAGTACGAATCACAAAGTATTTAAGTTTTAATTTTTAAGTTTACAGTTTTAACAAAGTGACCGATGAATCTAAAAAGACATAGTCTTATATCGTCGGGATACCAAAACAAATAAATTATTTTAAAAATATGAGGAGAACTAGCGCATTAACTTATAAGTTCAAAACGTGTAGCGTTAGGATGAAATTTTATAATAAAATACAAATACAAATATCGAATCGTAACGAAAGCGTTGCAAGACAAAAATAAAAGCTTTTATACGATTTAGCTAAAAAGCAGCAAAGGGCTGCAAGTAGTAATAAAAGGAATTGAACCTAACGTTTCTTCTGACGATAAAGTTCGTTCTTTGGAATCGGAAAGCTTTTCGGTAAAAGGAGCCATAAATAAATATCCGCAGTCTATGTTTAAAATTAAACTAGGTTCCGAAACAAAGCAAATCAAGAAAAGCTCAGTTCACCCCTTTTCTAATCTGCAATACCTTCTATATCGAAGAATATCTGTTGAAGAACCACACAAGGGAAAAACTCCGGTTCAATGCACAAACTGTCAAGATTTCGGTTTCACGAAAATTTATTGCACCCTGCGCTCAGTGTGCGTTGCATGTGAAGACCAACTTGCCACAGCATCCTGCAAGGCCAATAAGGACGATACAAGAGTGAGGAAATTCGGTAATGGCGGTGGTAACCATGTTGCTAACGATAGAGGATGCCTGGTGTACAAGACCTTGCAATTCCAGAATAAAAATAATTTCTAACAGTACCCAAACGGTCTCATCTGCCAATATTCTTCAGTACTCTCCACTAAGGGCCCCCAACCACGCCAGTATAAATGACCACAACACCCAGAGTGTCATTCGCTAACGCTCTTTGGTATCCAAGAACAAACACTTAAAAACGCTCAATGGCTTAGAATCACTGATCGCCTCTCTACAACAAAGCCTCTTGAACTTCATGACATTCATGAAGACAACAATGTCGGACCTAACGAAGAATCAAAATCGCCTGATCCAAATACTTACCAAACAACACAACAAATAATTTCCTTTCCTAGAATTTTCTTCTGGAATTCCTCAACACAATCTTTTTCCAGCGGACGAAACAACCTACTTGCAGACTAAAACAACAATCCAAAGCCAGGACAAAAAAAAAACTCTTCCTTTGTCATACAGACCAATAAGCCTCCTCTCATGCCTATCCAAGCTCTTTGAAAAACTAGTTCTTCATCGCATTCTGCCACATTGTACAGAACTCAGCATCATCCCGGAACATAATTTGGAATTAGAAAAATGCGTTGTACAATTAAAGAATTCAATAGAATCACCTCCGAATTCTACTTTCACAAAACGTTTACAAGGTGCTTAAATAGTATCTTTTAAGCCGAGTCTTCATGGTAAGTCACAAAAGTTGCTTAACTAAAGAGGTTGCCCACAAGGAAACGTTCTCGGACCCAGTCTTAAGCTCTTATGTACGGCAGATATACCCACGAACCAGCGACTGAAAGTATCCACGTTCGCCGATAACACAGCTATCTTAAGTCGCTCAAATGTCACCGTAAACAAAAAAAAATTGTCCATAGTTATTAATCAATAAAGAATTGATACCATCAAAAAAAAAAAAAATGAACAAAATAAGACTGGTTCAAGGAGCACAGTTAATAGTGCTAAGAACTATAACCGCAGCACAGACATCCACAGAGACCAAAACATCCCCTTGGTAAAAGACGAAATTGCCCAAATACATATCCAAATGAGCAACGCACTCAAACCAGCTAGCACGCGCTCTCTGCGAAACTAGATTACAAATGCGGCTAAGCCCGATAGCTAGCGAGGCCACTCATCAACCAACAATAATTTGTTGTTAGTCCCCTAAGAAAGAAGAAGATTTAACAAATAAAGCAAACGTCATAGCAAAAAATAAAGAACATCAGTCGAATACCTTTGTTAAATTTATAAACATATGTTGCTCAGAACAACCTTCTAACACTATATCGTCCATGTAAAGAAAACCTTGAGAAAACCCGCGGCCTGCGAATGCTAGTGTTATCATCCGCATGAATCAATTTTGGTGCTACTTCGAGCCCATATGGTAACCGCGTGTAGCGATACGAGCCATTGCTCGTAGAAAAAGATGTTAAATTTCAGTTAATTTTTCAGACACGAAAAATATTGGCTTTTCCTAGTTGGTCCAGGATATCTTCTATTCTCGGTAGAGGGTATTTATCTGCAAGTAATTTTTTACTCATTTTTCTCTAGTCCACCACTAGTCTCAACCTTTTTCCTGAGAAATTTTTGGTAATGATTTTTTTGGTACTAACAGTAACGGACTTTAATATTCTGAAATGGATGGTTCCACAATTCCATCATTTATCATTTTTTATAACCTTTCAGAGGGTATTATAACTTCAGTCAGAAGTTTGCAACGCAGTGAAGGAGGCAATTCCGAACCTATATAGTATATATATTCTTGATCGGCATCACCAGGAGAGTCGATCTAGCCATGTCCGTCTGTCCGTCCGTCCCTCAGTTTTAAAGCTATCTGCATGAAACTTTCCCAAAAGTTGTCTTTCTATTGCAGGTAGTAAAAGTCGGAACGAGCCAGATCGGACGACTATAGCATATAGCTATCGGAAAAACAAATGAAAAAAATTATAACTTTGCTGTTTTATATTTTGGAATTTTTAAACATATACGCAAGTAAATCATAATTTTAATGTTATTATTATTATTAATATCGGGGTGTTCAGTGCACCGCGACCTGTAAGATCTATTGCACACCTATTCAGAGCCTACAGCTCAGATATCAATCCACTTCCTCGAATAAATTCAAGGAGTTTTAATGGGTTGATTCTTCCTAGGAGCTCAGGTGTAAGAGTTCTGGTTCCTAAGATTTTACATCTTATACTTGCTAACGCCGGACAGTCTGCAATGATGGTTTCTAGAGGTTTCGTCCTCTATGTCGCAGAACCTGCAAGTTCTACTGCTGGATATTCCCATCTTACCTAGGTAACTTTTCAGTCTACAGTGCCCGGTTAGTAATCCGGTAACGATCCTAAGTGAATTTTTCCCTAGTTGAATAAGTTCCTTGAACCTCTTCTTGTTATAGTTATTTATTTGAGTTTTGGCTTGCCTTAGGCCTGGGGTATTTCTCCAGTGTTCTTGTCTCATGGCGCCTTCCTCTTTCCTAAGGTATTCTTTTATGGTGTGCTTCCCTATGCCACAGTAGGGCTCTGGGCCTATCAGTGGCTGTTCGGCTCCTAGTTTTGCCATTTTATCGGCAAGTTCATTTCCTGATATATCCTTATGTCCCGGAATCCATCTAAGGGCCAGCCTGTTTCGGCTGCCCAGTATATTTAGCTTACTCTTCACCTCTAGGACTAGCTTCGAGGTGATTTTGTTACTATGTAAAGCAGTAATTGCTGCTCGGCTGTCCGAAAGGATCGATATGTCCTTTTCCTTGTATCCACGCTGTATGTTGAGCTCTGCACATCGTCCAATGGCACATACCTCAGCCTGGAATATGCTGGTGTAATGGCCAAGGGATTCGTGGTATTTTATGCGAGGCCCTACCACTCCAAGGCCCTTGCCTTGTTGTGTCAGGGATCCATCTGTGTACCATGCAATGGTGTGTTTAGCCATCGGGTGCACTTCAGACAATGTGGTCCAATCTTTCTTATTGCCTAGGTGTGCTGTGAAGTTCTGCTCGAAGATTAGTTCGGCTGTCATTTCATCCCTAGGGTGGAGTATTAGGGGAACCTCACCTAACAGATTAGTCGCATCCCTGTTATTTAGAATGCAAGCACTACCTGTGCCCTCAGTGCTTATTCTCAGGAGTGTAGCTTTGCGTTGGATTTCAATCACATAGTGGAGTGGTGTTAGCTTCATCAAAACTTCTAAGGCAGTTGTAGGACAGGTCCTCATTGCCCCTGTCATGCATACGCAGGCAAGTCTTTGCATGCTGGTGAGCTTAGCTCGTTTGCCCCAAGCAAGTGCTCCGTAAGTGAGGATTGGTCTCACGATCATTAAGTATAGCCATCGTATTATCTGAGGCCTGGTTCCCCAGGATTTCCCAGCAATTTTCCGACACTTTTCCAATGTCTTTTGGACATGGGAAGGGAAGTTCAGCTTACTATCCAAGGTGATTCCTAGATATTTAACCTCTCGGCTAGTTTCTATAGGAGTTTAATGTTATTAAAAATACATAATTTTTGCACAAGCTGGTATATAAACTTCGGCATGCCGAAGTTTGCTTCCTTTCTAGTTTTTTAAATATATTAGCCTTATATAAATAATATAATTACACAAAATACATGTTTATTTTTAACAAAACCATCTCATTGGTATTTCCAAAACCTTGTTTGTGTTGTCCTTTTACTGTCTTTATTGTGTTTTACTGACAAGGCTCTAGATAAATGTTCGGTCGAAATACTTATAGTTGCTTTCATAAGTAAATTGAGAAGACTCATCTACGGAAATTACAAATCTTCCTAATGCATATTTAGTCGTAATTAGCTGCTCAATATATTTGTCAACAAAATTATATTTTCTTTGAAGACACAATGCGTACTTTTTCGTAAATCTTTCTTTATTCAATTTTAAGTCAGTCCACTTTTCTTTAAAGGCTCTATAAAGACGTTTTAACGAATCTTTGTTAACACTTATACTTGAAAGATCTATAATATTTGAAACAGCGAACCCAAAAGACTTGTCATCACAGCTTCTTTAAAAACATTTCAAACAAATCACAAAAAGGCAACTCCATTTTATGTTCTATTTTACTTTTCATTACATGCATAAGCCTTGCTTACCAGAACTCAAGTCTATCACTAATAAATTAAATCTTGTTGCGAATTACACTGCTTTTCTCAAAACGTATCCATGTTCAACTCTCGGAGTTGATTTTTTTGATAGCATTAATATTTCGTAATTTTTTTTTTTAATTTTAGAATGAGTATTAAAAAATATAAATAATAATTTAGAGATTTTAGTTTTATTGAATCTAATAATTTTATGTATTCCATGTAATTTTTAGTTTGGCGAATTACTCACGCCCCTTGTAGGTAGGTAGGCTAACTTAACAAAAAGCAGGTAGACAACTTAAATAGCTCAAAATTTATTAATTTTGCAACTTTGTTTGTTTGTTTGTTTGTTTAAACGAGCCTCCTTGCGTTTGGGTAAAGTTTGATAATTTTTGGTTGTTTTGCCGAATATTATGTTTTTTTTTATCATTTCGGATCTATCCATTTACTGCAAGGGTATTGATGATGAGTGTATATTATGAAAATATGTTGCAGTGACACTGACCATTACATTTTCATAAATATAAATTTTGAAACAAGTTTAATTTTTAAAAAAATAATAAGACATAAAAGTCAAGCGTTATTTGTCAGGCTAAAAATAGAACATACAGAATAATAACACTGGCTTGTAAATTTAAATTGATGAAATCCTCCAGAGATCAAACATTGATTTTCCGGTGCAGATTGAGTTCCTGGTCCTAAAAATTACACTCCAAATTGTTTGTATGGAACAATTTTTTTAAGTGTAAATAACGCTTTTCACCTGTTTTCATGCAAATTTTATTTTTTTCTCCAGTTCTGTTTAACCGATCTCGATCATCGATAGGGTATTTCACTGGAAATATAACATTCCTTAACTTTGCGATACACGTTATAAGGATAGGTTTCCTAATACAGATGGTAGAGCTCGACAAAGTTTGAATAAGTTGCTAAAACTGAAGTTCCGACAACATAAATTAAATCTCGAAAAATACACGCCTAAAAACCGAAAATAATTTTATCACTTTATCTTGAAGAATGTGAATGTTCCACAAATCTAACAACATTACGCCGGTAAACCTATTTTATGCGAATTTTTCAAATCTATTTTATGCGAATTTTTCAAATGCAAAAACGGTGATTTTTGGGCTGTTTTGCGGCTGTAAAGCATATGTTAAGTGCTATTTGCAGATGTGAACGATGATTACGAAGGTCTAACACTCGAAATAAAATTTTTAAATCGTTTTTTTTTTTATTAGCTGAAATGCTTTCTAGAGAATTTACGGAGAATATAATATCAGGTTTATGGGCCCGGAACTGCGGACTAATGGTTATAAACAGTAGCATTACTTCGAACACGCATCACCAAATATAGACATTTTAAATGCGTTTTTTCTCGAAGCACGGGTTTTAGAAACGGTACACCACATATCTCCTACAAATTTCAACCATTTCCAAAGGTTTTTATATGCAAATACTTACAATACGATCCTCTTAGATCTATAGTAGGATTTTTGCAATCCATTTTTTGTTTATTTTATAACAATTTATGTAATAAATAGTAATAAATATGGGTTAAATACCGTTTTTACTTCATATAATTGTAATTTCGTAACAAGTCCGTATAATATCGAGTCCCTATGATAGATCATAGCCAGTAACATTTCTTATAAAGACGAAAACTTGATTGTTGCTACTCTGTGTACGAGGTATACTCGCCCTGCGAGAGAGGCTATATTCGCAATACTATCTCAACTATAATTATTGATGTAAAGTCAAATGATTCCCTGACGGTGTATACTTTCTTTGCAAAAAACAATTTTAATTGGTCATTGATTCCAGGCTTCCAAGGTCGCTTAACCCCTATGCATTTTTTAAGGATATTTTTACACTAATAAGAAGTGGGACGATAAGCCTCCTCTCATGTCTCTTGGAAAAAATCATTTTTCAACGCATTATGCCACATTTGACAGAACGCAGAACGCAGGATCATCAATTTTGATTTACAGAAAATCATGGTACCATTGAACAAGTCAATAGAATTCCCTCCGAAATTTGAACTGCTTTTAAAAACAGGGAGTATTGCTCTGTTATCTTTTTAGACGTCTCTCAGACTTTTGACAGAATATGGCTGGAAAACGTTCACAAGGTGCATAAGTCAACTTAAAGAGTCTTCATAGTAAGACACAAAGTACAAAATATTACAGGAGATATAAAGAAAGTCACTACTAGATATCAAAATATAATCCCCGCGAAAAACAAAAAAGTATAATTGCCTACGCAATCTATAGAGAAAGCTTCTAAGCCCAACGTATATGAAGTCATAAACAATGTCGAAGTACGTAAGGTAGTGACCTTGCATATAAAGGTATGCTTATTATTTAAACGTTTATTTTAAACATGGTAGAAAAATTACTGCAAGATTTGATGTTACCAATGGAATTCTAGACTTAGGTAAATTTTTCCAAAAGCTTGAAAAGCAAGCGGTATAAACCATATCAAAAAACTCAAAATGGCATTGTGGGAAAATATCTTTGAACATGTTTCAATAGATAATTTAAATAAAATGGGCAATAAAATATTAAATACAATAGAGTAGCGCTGCTGAACCCGGCGGCCCTTATAGAAAAACAAGATGAGAAAGAAGCTATACCGTCTAAATTCCATGACGATCCAATTCAATTCCAACTGGCATAATAAAAACCTTGGCCAAGGTCAAAAGACACTATTTTTGGAAAGGTATGACTCGAGAGGTCTAACTGGCATAACAAAAACCTTGGCCAAGGTCAAAAGACATTATTTTTGGAAAGGTATGACTCGAGATATAACTGAGTACATACGAAACTGTCAGAAATGCCAAAAAGCTAAAACAACTAAGCACAATAAGACTCCATTGTCCATATGAGCTAGTATTTGGTAAAACAAATAATTTACCAAAACAATTTAATAGTATAGAAAAAAAAGAACCCATACATAACATAGATGACTATTCTAAGGAAGGTAAATATAGATTAGGAGTAGCATACAATACATACACTAATGATAGAAGAAAATAAGAAAAACAAGAAAGGAAGCAAACTTCGGCAAGCCGAAGTTTATATACCCTTGCAGCTATTGCAAGAATTAAATATTTTTGAAAACATTAATATTATGATTTACTTGCGTATATGTCTAAAACATTGAAGCAATGATGATTTGCAGCTCATTATTAGGTAGTTATTTTATATAATTTTATTATTTCTATTGGAGCTATATGATATAGTCGTCCTATTTTGATGAAATTTTAACCGTAATTCTAAAATATTTAACCATTACTATATCTCGAAGACCTAAAAAAAAATTAAAAAACAGAAAAGTTATAATTTTTTTCATGTATTTTCCCAATTGTTCCTATGGGAGCTATATGAAATAGTCGTCCGATTTAGATGAAATTTAAACCGTAATTCTGAAATAAGTAACCATTGCTATATGTCGAAGAACTAAAAAAAAATAAGAAACAGCAAAGTTATAATTCTTTTTTATTTATTTTTTCGATTGTTCCTATGGGAGCTATATGCTATAGTCGTCCGATCCGGCTCGTTCCGACTTATATACTACCTGCAATAGAAAGACAACTTTTGGGAAAGTTTTATGCAGATAGCTTAAAAACTGAGAGACTAGTTTGCATATAAACGGACGGACAGACGGACAGACGGACGGACAGACGGACATGGCTAGATCGACTCTACTAGTGATGCTGATCAAGAATATATATACTTTATAGGGTCGGAAACGTCTCCTTCACTGCGTTGCAAACTTCTGACTGAAATTATAATACCCTCTGCAAGTGTATAATAATAAGATATATGATCAGAAAATAAACAACATAGATATATCAATATGTGATCAAGTGCTTTTATGAAATAAAACAGGTCATAAGTTAAATTATCAATATACTGGTCCGTATAAAGTAACGGAAATAGGAGAAAAAAATAAAATTAAAATAACGAATAATAAAAACAAACAGTTCTTAAGGACAGATTAAAAATTTGTATTTCATAATTGTATTCAGCATGGCCATGCTTAGAAATACTTCTTCTTAACGTACGAATATTATTCCCAATTCCATTTTTTTTGTAACTAATAAAAAATGATTTAAAAAAAAAATTATTAAAAAAAGATTAAAAAAAAGAATTTTTAATTAAAAATCATTCTTTTAATTTAAATATACTAATAAAATAACTTCATAATATTGCGTTTTTTTCAAAAGGAGTGATAAATTGAATATCTACTGTACAAAGAATATTTAAAGTAAACACTGTAATACTTTGTTGCAGTGCTTACATAATCAAAAGCCAGGCCAAAAAACCAAGGGGCCGAACATGAGTCGATCGGAGCGCTCACATAAAATGCAAGTGTCAGCATTCAGTTATACGTGCAGGCCGAACTGAAGTTCATCCATATACCCTCGCGCTCCAGCTAAAGAGAGCACAAATAAATACACATAATATATAAGATATACATTTCCGACTCTCTGCTGTCAAAATGTAGGCAGCGCAGCTGCGAGACTTAGGCTTACTTAGAACCCAAGGAAAATTTTTAGAGGAGGATGTTTGTAGCGGCACCTTTTCTGCTCCAAATTTAAAATAAAAGATTTAATTGAGTCTAAGATGTTTATTTCTACCTTTAAGGTATAATTTTACTAACAATTTCTCATTTACAACAGCATTTTTACAAGACGTAGAAAACAGGGAAGATAGAGCTATAATAATAGAAGAGACACACAATAGAGCTCATAGGGGACTGGACGAAAGTTATAAACAAATCTGAAAATTAAATTATTGGCCGAACCTACTATCAAAACTAAAAGAATATATTAAAAATTGTAATATATGCAACGAAAATAAATTCCACAGACACCCTATTAAAATTCCAATTGGAAAAAGAAGGTAAAACTCTACACATTGATATGTACTATGCGTAAAGTTTAATTTTTTTTAACATGTATTGACGCGAATTCAAAATTTGTAGTAGTAAAATAATCCAAATTAACTTAAACATCGAAATAAAAAAAAGTCATAACTATGACTGAAATAGAACCAAATTTTACCTCGGCCCAATTTAAATCATTTGCATTGCGCAGATCCAAGACACAGTACTTTAAACGGAATACTAAAATTTAAAACGAAAATGAAATAAAGGAAATTTACAATCATCAAATACAATCTGTAGTATTATCTGACATAATAGACATATCAACTTTTAATATTGTAATCAATAATGGCTTATTAGTAATTTACATTATTGTCCCATACAGACCCAGACCAATACAAACAAGAGCTTTTGCTCAATCAGATGAAAGGCTATTGATAACTAATCAAATTACCTATGCCCAAAAAAATATTACCTAATGATAAATTTTAAGAAAGAAATGTTTAACAACTATTGTAAGTCGATCAGTCGATCAGAGAGGTCTTGTTTTTAATCGCTTCGCCAAAATCAGAAAAAAGGCCAGTAAAAATAAAAAAATTAATATCAAATAATATATTTAGATAATTGTGCTTGGTTGTGCCTAATATATATATTCAAATTGACCAAGATGTCACCGTGGAAAAATCAATTGGATGTGCTAACATACAAAACGACCGAAAAGTGCACCAAACAGGGATCGCCGAAGTCTTAGAAACCGAACGTAGGCTCCAAACCGATTGACGAAACGCATATTCTCTTTCAACTCTCCGAAAAGCATGCGTTTGAAGAAGCAGTAATCTCTTGTTGCTGTTTTTACGCGCCGTGGGATGTGCACGTGAAGTGGAGTGGGGAGAGAGGACATTTACATTATCCAGCAGCTTGATAAGCTCTCAGCGATCTCGGCGCACTGGTTGCCGAAGGTACCCCTCGTGCTGCCCAAAATAGCTTTCGTCAATAGCATCTCTTATGCAGCTGACCTACATATTAATTTTATAGTTTTTAAGAGTAATTTAGGTTTTCTATTGGTATCTCTTTTCGTGCAAATCTAACATGTGCCTTCTCAATGTTTTCCAATTTACCTTATACCCCACTATAAATGCAAGTCAATACAAATAATGCAACATCGAGCAGTCTGCTGAGAATTCTAGGTAAACAGAAAGTGGGTCTGAAGATTGTCCACATAAATGCTCAAAGCTTCGTCAGAAAAATGGATGAGTTTAGGTAATGTTTATGTAGTGTGTGAAGTAGGCTCATACACACACTAACACACATATATTATTATACCGATACTTACACAATACAATAATTATACAACACCACTATACGATACTTATGTTAAAAGTTATGTTAAACCTATGTTAAGTGACATGAACTGTAAGAGGATCTCTCTGAGAGGTCATTCTGAAACTTTGAATGTGAGCGAGTGGTAGCAATAAGAGCAATAAGCAATAAGAATAAATAGAAGAAAAGAATAAAGAATCAGTTGTTAAGCGCCTACCACAAATTCAGAAGTGGTCAAATCTACGCCATGAACGAGGAAAATTTAAACCAATTTACGTACGTCCAGCTGATGGCTTTCGGCATCGGGTTTATCAACCCAAGGTATTAAAACCGAGTTGATGGCTCGTCTAGGGCAGATACCGCCTGAACAACGAGGCCAAGTACCAGAGGCTGAAGTTGACCAGAATTCTGGAGAAGTTCAAGCTGGCGCCTCTGGAACAGAACGTTCAGAGGTCAACACAAACCCTGGAAGCGCATAGCAGGCACCACAGGAGGGCGTCTCCGACGATGTTACAGACCAAGACGACATTCTGGAAATTATCACGCAGCTGCGAACACACTTATTGCGCAGCAGATTGCGTTGCAGCGAGCAGAGACGCGTGGCGCCATACAGCAGCAACAGTTAGAAGAGCTCGACAAACAACAACAGCCAACAGCAGGCACAAACACGCATCGCTATACAACAACAGCAACAGCAGTTTTGTTTCGCACGCGGAGAAATGGGACATTGTGTGGGAGAATACCGCCAGAGAAAGAGCAACAACTAGCAACAGCAACAACAAAAGCAGCGACAAAACTATGTAAGAAACGTAGTAATTTTTTTCGATCACCATCTCAATTCACCTATGTCTCATAGACTCAGGGAGCGCGATATCATTCATTAAGCAGTCCAGAATTCCAGCTGCATTTTCATTAAGTAACGTTAACCAAGTTATCATGGGCTGAACCAGAGCCAACTTAACATTTTTGGAAAAACTTCATGTTTCATTTTAAAAGAAAAATTAAAGGTTAATTTATTATTATTGTTGTAGCAAATGATTCTATGAGGCACGAAGCAGTCCTGGGAAGGGACTTTATGAATCTTATGGTTTGAACATGAGTCTCGACACCCTTGAAACTTATGGAATATTAATGACATATTAAAGTAGATGCCCATGGCTCAAACCTACCACCTGGGAAATAGGATCAACAACTAGCAACTACCGCAGAAGCAACTGCGATTCCAACGAGAATTTTAGCAAGACTTTTAAGAAAAAATCTTTAGAAAATGAAACGGCAGGCAAAAAATTTTTTAAAACTGAAAAAAACTGTTAGGAAAGGCAACTGTTATTGAAAAATTGTTAGGAAACGAAACTGTAAAATGAGAAATTTTAAGGAAAACGAAAGTGTAATGAAAAACTGTTAGGAAATACAACAGTTAATGCAACGTTTTTAGAAAATGAATTTCTTAATGAAAAATGGTTAAGAAATGCAAATATTAATGAAATTTTTTAGGAAATGAATCGAATAATAAAAATTGACAGGAAATGAATATTTTAATAAACGACTATTGAAAAATTCAACTTTTACGGAAAAACTATTAGAAGAGGCAACTATTGAGAGAAGTTTGCTAAAAGACAAGTAGTACCGGAAAAAGTTTACGAGAGACTGTTAACGATGTTCAACTGGAAAATGAGAATATTAATGAGCAACAAAGAGATAATTAAACTATTAAAATGAGTCAACATACAGGCAAATGAAAACATGCGAATCGCATTAAAAAGACAGTCAATTTTACAGAGACATGCCTTGAGGTGAGACAACAGAAAATTTTGAAGACAGTTTTGAAAGAGATATGTTAAATATCAACGTGGCTGATGATCAGTTTGTAGACTAGAACTGTGGGTGCGATGTAAGCTATGAAACGAAATGTAAATTTGTTAAAATGTTTGAAGAATAATATGTCAACGCTAAGAGACCAGATACTTCTTTGACAAGATGCGAAATGACAATTAGTTTAGACAAATCCAAACCTTTCAGTTGTTCACCAATGCGACTTTCTTTTATTGAAAAGGATCAGCTCCAAAATAATTAGACGAATATTAAGACAAAAGGGTAACAAGAAACAGTGATGCAGAATATGCTTCTCCCATTGTACTGGTAAAAAAAAAAACAGGAGACTTGCGTTTATGTATAGACTATCGAAAATTGAACATAGTTTTAATAAAGGACAATTATCCGTTGCCTGTATTTTCAAAGCTCGATTGAAAAATGGTTATCGTTAGCGATGGATCAGTATACTTCGTTTGTCACTTCATTAGGACAATTGAATTTTTAAGGATGCCTATGGGCGTAAAGAATGCATCAGCAGTATTCCAACGATTTGTAAATAAAATTTTTGCGGATTTTGACACGGTTAAAAAAAGTAATCACATACATGGATGATATTATGATAGCCGGCAAAGACGTGGAAGAACATTTAACG
This sequence comes from Drosophila gunungcola, assembly GCF_025200985.1. Classification (NCBI taxonomy): domain Eukaryota; kingdom Metazoa; phylum Arthropoda; class Insecta; order Diptera; family Drosophilidae; genus Drosophila; species Drosophila gunungcola. The sequence goes on from NW_026453230.1 coordinate 371,475, forward strand.
ACTTTAAAAGAGTTTAAGTAAGACATGGTTAACAATAAGTTAGAGCTTCGTATGTACAAATGCGAGTTTATGCAACCAACATAAAGTACTTAGGATTTTTATTACCAAAGAAGGAATCAGAGCAGACGACAGAGGGATTGATGCAATTAAAAACTTCCCAATTCCCGAAAAAGTACATAACGTACAAAGCTTTTTAGGACTATTTTCCTATTTTAGAAGGTTTATAAAAGATTTATCCACATTAGCTAAGCCACTTTATGACACTTTAAGGAAAGACAAGAATTTTCTTTCCAAGAAAGAGAACTATACTGTTTCTTGAACCTAAAAAAAACTGATAGAATCAACTGTTTTAACCATATATAATCATAAAGATGAGGTTGAATTAAATTGCGATGCAAGTGGGTTTCGGTTCGGTTTTAATGCAAAGGAAGGGAGATGGAGAACTCCATCCCGTATTCTACTTTTCAAAGCGAAGTACAGAGACTGAGGCAAAATACCACAGCTTCGAACTGGAAACCCTAGCTATTTCGAATCTATCTCCATGGTAAACATTTTAAGATAATAACCGACTGCAATTCTTTAACTCTGACATTAAACAGAGTCGAACTAAATCCTAGAATCGCCCGATGGGCACTTGAACTGCAGAATTATGATTAAAACTGATTCATAGATCCGGAACAAAAATGCAACACGTAGGTGCTCTGAGCAGATATTATATTTCAATAGTAGAAACCACTAGTTTTGATGACAATCTTTTAATCTGTCAATCAAAAGATATCAACATAGAGAAAATTAAGGAAGAATTAGAAAGAAATTGACTCAAACATTTCGAAATGAGAAACGGCGATCGAATGACGATCGTTTACTATTTTTTGTCCCTGAGGACATGGAACGTCACGTCTTACATAAATATCATAATGAACTTGGTCACGTTGGTAGAGACAAATGATAGACGCAATTTCAAAGAGTTATTGGTTTAAAAATATTAAGGAAAAATGCAAGAATCACATAAGGAATTGTTTATACACAGTATCCCCAAAGGAGACAGGCCTTTTGATTTGTTGGACATCGATCATTACGGACCAGTGGCAGCAGGAAGAGCAAACAAATACATTTTCCTAATCATAGATGGTTTTACGAAATCCGTTAGACTTTATACAACAAAGACAACAAGCACAAAAGAAGTAATAAAAGCTTTGTTCGATTATTTTAGGGCGTATAGCAAACGAAAATGTATAGTTTCGGATAGAGGGATTTGTTTTACATCTAATGAATTTGGTGAATTTTTACCAGAAACAAACATCAAACATTTGAAAAAAGCGACAGGTTCTCCACAAGCAAATGAAAAGTGGAACGCATAAACAGGATCATAGGGCCCATGATAGCCAAATTAACGGAGCCTGAAAATAACGTACATTGGGATAATGTAATCGAGCAAGTTGAACATGCACTTAATAACACTGTACACAGAAGTATAAGACAATTTCCTAGCAAAATGCTGTTTGGTGTAGAGCAGAAAAGTCAGATTATTGATGAACTTAGGGATAAGTTAGAAGAAATTAACACACAGCTCAAGAAGAGAATTTGGACGAGGACCTCGAAAACTGGCAATGGAGAAAACAAAAACAAGCGCAGGAGTAACAATGAAACTATTATGATAGACTAATCTAAAAACAAAAGAAAACGCCAAAGGAATACACGAAAGGAGAATACCGTAATGGTAACAAATTTTGACAGCACTTCGGGAGTTGCTAGTAAGTTGCTACCAAAAAACAAAGGCCCATCTACAATGCTTAAGTGCTTCGCAGTGACAGGATCCTACCTAAAGGATGTTGAAGGTTTCACGGTCTCAACAATCACTACAAGGGTGTATGGAGTTCTCAAAACCTATGTTAAACCTGTGTTAAACCTATGTTAAGTAACATGAAGTGTAAGAGGATCTCTCTGGAGGTCATTCTGAAACTTTGAATGTGAGCGAGTGGTACAATACGACGTGTTAGAATAAAGAGAAGAAAAATAATAAAGAATGAGTTGATAAACGCCTACCACGTGTGTATTTCAGAAACATGGTTGTAATGGCTACAGTGACGTCCCTGTTGAATATGATGGCTACGTGTTGCATGGGTCCGACAGATTAAAACACGCAGGTGGTGCAGCGATTTTGTAAGCAAAAAATACACCTCAAAGCTTATTAAATCAACACGATCAAGGTAGAGTTACATATTTGTTTGTAGAAGTCGTAGATCCTAGTTTCAAGTCAAAAATCTGTTGTATTTATAGACCCCATCGAATGATCGAATATACTGATCTCTTAGAGTTCGTATCAGACATATCTGTGGCGTACGAAAACGTAATCCTGGCTGGAGATCTTAACAGCAACATGATCAGAGAACAAAGGGTGCAAAATGAATTAACTCTCTTGGCCTAAACTTGGTAAACTGCCAACTAACTACGCATTTCACAGGTACCTTTAGCTCTTTGTTAGATGTTTCTTTGTTAGTGATTTTTTTTCTAACAATTCAACACCATTTTTTAGCTATAGAGACTCTAATCAATCATTTTCAACAAACTTCTAACTGTATTTGACAATTATGACTGGACAAACATTTATGACTACACATAATTTGAACCCAACAATTAAAATGTTGCTAATACAGTTTTTAACACGTCAATGTTTTTTGATTGCTGGAAAATTGCTAAAATTTTGCCCTTCCCGAAATTAACAAATGAATTTAGACCAATTTCCATCTTGACTTTCCTTGCAAAGTCCTTTGAGCAATTGATTGCCCTGCAGATGCAAACTTACCTGGAGAACAATTGTCTTCTAAGTTGCAAGCAATCTGGTTTCATAAGCACAAAAGTTGTACAACTGCCATTTTAAAAATATCCGAAGACATTCGCCAAAAAATCGATGAAAGCTAAGTATCCCTCCTAACACTTCTTGACTTTAGCAAAGCATTTGACTCGATAAACAACGAAATGCTCTGCACAAAGATTCGCACACTGTACAATTTCTCTTGAAGTGCTATAAACCTCATCCGAACAAATATCACAAACAGGGTGCAGGCCGTCGTCTCCGGGTAGCTAAAATCTTCATTTTGCTTCTCACACAAGGAGTCCCACAGTTCAGTTTTAGGTCCACTGCTTTTCTCGTTATAGTAAATGATCTCCCTAATTGTATTTCTGTTTGTGATGTGCACCTATATGCAGATGACGTCCAGTTATATGTTTTAGCCGTCCCCTAAGTCAAATTAGTGAGTGTATTAGAATTCGCAACAATGAAATTAAACAAATAAATGATTGGGCTGATGCGAACGGGTTAAGACTCAATCCATCCAAATCAAAGTGCATTCTAATTCATAAAAAATCAATTGACTTTAGCTGTCTTCCAAAGATTGAGGTAAAAAATGTTGAAATAGAATTTGTTAAACGAGCCACAAATCTGGTAATAGAATTTGATTCCACCTTAAAGTGGGATGACCATGTGAACAAAGCCACAGGAAAAGCATATGCATGCCCAGGCAGCTTTCCTTATCCAGAAACCTTTTACCACAGAATATCAGGATGCTTGTAGCGAAAACCTGCATAATTCCAACGTTGTTTTACGGTATTGAAGTATTTGGTTCCTGTGACGCCGTAAGCATGAGAAAACTAAAAGTAGCCTTCAACTCAATTGCGCGATATGTTTTTAGTTTAAACCGCAGGGAGCACATAACATGTTACTCAAACCAAGTTTTTGAACTAAGCCTTGAGTCCTGGCTTAAGTTAAAAACCCTCTTATTTCTACATAAACTCTTGACTAAAAAAGAGCCGCAGTACTTAATTGACATGTGCAACTGGCTTCGTCTGCTAGAACAAACAACATTGTCTGCAAAAGATTAAAATTGGCGAAAAACCTCACAAACAATATAAAAAGTATAAGAAACGAAACGCACTTGAAAAACGAACTTATAAACTAATTAAAGAGCACAAGATACTTCTTATTTTAATTTTAAATTATTATTTTTAATGTTAATCTCATTTTGTTTCAAATTCAATTAATTTCTTTATGTTACTCATGACTCAAAACCTATTAAATGTATTAATCTGTAAATGTTAGAATTAGTAAGTTTGTTGTAACGTAATCTAATGTATTTGTACTTCTAGTATTTAAGTTTTATAGTACGAATCACAAAGTATTTAAGTTTTAATTTTTAAGTTTACAGTTTTAACAAAGTGACCGATGAATCTAAAAGACATAGTCTTATATCGTCGGGATACCAAAACAAATAAATTATTTTAAAAATATGAGGAGAACTAGCGCATTAACTTATAAGTTCAAAACGTGTAGCGTTAGGATGAAATTTTATAATAAATACAAATACAAATATCGAATCGTAACGAAGCGTTGCAAGACAAAAATAAAAGCTTTTATACGATTTAGCTAAAAAGCAGCAAGGGCTGCAAGTAGTAATAAAAGGAATTGAACCTAACGTTTCTTCTGACGATAAAGTTCGTTCTTTGGAATCGGAAAGCTTTTCGGTAAAAGGAGCCATAAATAAATATCCGCAGTCTATGTTTAAAATTAAACTAGGTTCCGAAACAAAGCAAATCAAGAAAAGCTCAGTTCACCCCCTTTTCTAATCTGCAATACCTTCTATATCGAAGAATATCTGTTGAAGAACCACACAAGGGAAAAACTCCGGTTCAATGCACAAACTGTCAAGATTTCGGTTTCACGAAAATTTATTGCACCCTGCGCTCAGTGTGCGTTGCATGTGAAGACCAACTTGCCACAGCATCCTGCAAGGCCAATAAGGACGATACAAGAGTGAGGAAATTCGGTAATGGCGGTGGTAACCATGTTGCTAACGATAGAGGATGCCTGGTGTACAAGACCTTGCAATTCCAGAATAAAAATAATTTCTAACAGTACCCAAACGGTCTCATCTGCCAATATTCTTCAGTACTCTCCACTAAGGGCCCCCAACCACGCCAGTATAAATGACCACAACACCCAGAGTGTCATTCGCTAACGCTCTTTGGTATCCAGAACAAACACTTAAAAACGCTCAATGGCTTAGAATCACTGATCGCCTCTCTACAACAAAGCCTCTTGAACTTCATGACATTCATGAAGACAACAATGTCGGACCTAACGAAGAATCAAAATCGCCTGATCCAAATACTTACCAAACAACACAACAAATAATTTCCTTTCCTAGAATTTTCTTCTGGAATTCCTCAACACAATCTTTTTCCAGCGGACGAAACAACCTACTTGCAGACTAAAACAACAATCCAAAGCCAGGACAAAAAAAAACTCTTCCTTTGTCATACAGACCAATAAGCCTCCTCTCATGCCTATCCAAGCTCTTTGAAAAACTAGTTCTTCATCGCATTCTGCCACATTGTACAGAACTCAGCATCATCCCGGAACATAATTTGGAATTAGAAAAATGCGTTGTACAATTAAAGAATTCAATAGAATCACCTCCGAAATTCGAACAGGGATTACTCTTCTGTTATCTTCCTATATGGAGTATGGCTGGAAGGTCTTATCTTTACGATTAAGCTCCTACTTTCACAAAACGTTTACAAGGTGCTTAAATAGTATCTTTTAAGCCGAGTCTTCATGGTAAGTCACAAAAGTTGCTTAACTAAAGAGGTTGCCCACAAGGAAACGTTCTCGGACCCAGTCTTAAGCTCTTATGTACGGCAGATATACCCACGAACCAGCGACTGAAAGTATCCACGTTCGCCGATAACACAGCTATCTTAAGTCGCTCAAATGTCACCGTAAACAAAAAAAATTGTCCATAGTTATTAATCAATAAAGAATTGATACCATCAAAAAAAAAAAAAAAATGAACAAAATAAGACTGGTTCAAGGAGCACAGTTAATAGTGCTAAGAACTATAACCGCAGCACAGACATCCACAGAGACCAAAACATCCCCTTGGTAAAAGACGAAATTGCCCAAATACATATCCAAATGAGCAACGCACTCAAACCAGCTAGCACGCGCTCTCTGCGAAACTAGATTACAAATGCAGCTAAGCCCGATAACTAGCGAGGCCACTTATCAACCAACAATAATTTGTTGTTAGTCCCCTAAGAAAAAGAAGATTTAACAAATAAAGCAAACGTCATAGCAAAAAATAAAGAACATCAGTCGAATACCTTTGTTAAATTTATAAACATATGTTGCTCAGAACAACCTTCTAACACTATATCGTCCATGTAAAGAAAACCTTGAGAAAACCCGCGGCCTGCGAATGCTAGTGTTATCATCCGCATGAATCAATTTTGGTGCTACTTCGAGCCCATATGGTAACCGCGTGTAGCGATACGAGCCATTGCTCGTAGAAAAAGATGTTAAATTTCAGTTAATTTTTCAGACACGAAAAATATATGGCTTTTCCTAGTTGGTCCAGGATATCTTCTATTCTCGGTAGAGGGTATTTATCTGCAAGTAATTTTTTACTCATTTTTCTCTAGTCCACCACTAGTCTCAACCTTTTTCCTGAGAAATTTTTGGTAATGATTTTTTTGGTACTAACAGTAACGGACTTTAATATTCTGAAATGGATGGTTCCACAATTCCATCATTTATCATTTTTTATAACCTTTCAGAGGGTATTATAACTTCAGTCAGAAGTTTGCAACGCAGTGAAGGAGGCAATTCCGAACCTATATAGTATATATATTCTTGATCGGCATCACCAGGAGAGTCGATCTAGCCATGTCCGTCTGTCCGTCCGTCCCTCAGTTTTAAAGCTATCTGCATGAAACTTTCCCAAAAGTTGTCTTTCTATTGCAGGTAGTAAAAGTCGGAACGAGCCAGATCGGACGACTATAGCATATAGCTATCGGAAAAACAAATGAAAAAAATTATAACTTTGCTGTTTTATATTTTGGAATTTTTAAACATATACGCAAGTAAATCATAATTTTAATGTTATTATTATTATTAATATCGGGGTGTTCAGTGCACCGCGACCTGTAAGATCTATTGCACACCTATTCAGAGCCTACAGCTCAGATATCAATCCACTTCCTCGAATAAATTCAAGGAGTTTTAATGGGTTGATTCTTCCTAGGAGCTCAGGTGTAAGAGTTCTGGTTCCTAAGATTTTACATCTTATACTTGCTAACGCCGGACAGTCTGCAATGATGGTTTCTAGAGGTTTCGTCCTCTATGTCGCAGAACCTGCAAGTTCTACTGCTGGATATTCCCATCTTACCTAGGTAACTTTTCAGTCTACAGTGCCCGGTTAGTAATCCGGTAACGATCCTAAGTGAATTTTTCCCTAGTTGAATAAGTTCCTTGAACCTCTTCTTGTTATAGTTATTTATTTGAGTTTTGGCTTGCCTTAGGCCTGGGGTATTTCTCCAGTGTTCTTGTCTCATGGCGCCTTCCTCTTTCCTAAGGTATTCTTTTATGGTGTGCTTCCCTATGCCACAGTAGGGCTCTGGGCCTATCAGTGGCTGTTCGGCTCCTAGTTTTGCCATTTTATCGGCAAGTTCATTTCCTGATATATCCTTATGTCCCGGAATCCATCTAAGGGCCAGCCTGTTTCGGCTGCCCAGTATATTAGCTTACTCTTCACCTCTAGGACTAGCTTCGAGGTGATTTTGTTACTATGTAAAGCAGTAATTGCTGCTCGGCTGTCCGAAAGGATCGATATGTCCTTTTCCTTGTATCCACGCTGTATGTTGAGCTCTGCACATCGTCCAATGGCACATACCTCAGCCTGGAATATGCTGGTGTAATGGCCAAGGGATTCGTGGTATTTTATGCGAGGCCCTACCACTCCAAGGCCCGTGCCTTGTTGTGTCAGGGATCCATCTGTGTACCATGCAATGGTGTGTTTAGCCATCGGGTGCACTTAAGACAATGTGGTCCAATCTTTCTTATTGCCTAGGTGTGCTGTGAAGTTCTGCTCGAAGATTAGTTCGGCTGTCATTTCATCCCTAGGGTGGAGTGTTAGGGGCACCTCACCTAACAGATTAGTCGCATCCCTGTTATTTAGAATGCAACCACTACCTGTGCCCTCAGTGCTTATTCTCAGGAGTGTAGCTTTGCGTTGGATTTCAATCACATAGTGGAGTGGTGTTAGCTTCATCAAAACTTCTAAGGCAGTTGTAGGACAGGTCCTCATTGCCCCTGTCATGCATACGCAGGCAAGTCTTTGCATGCTGGTGAGCTTAGCTCGTTTGCCCCAAGCAAGTGCTCCGTAAGTGAGGATTGGTCTCACGATCATTAAGTATAGCCATCGTATTATCTGAGGCCTGGTTCCCCAGGATTTCCCAGCAATTTTCCGACACTTTTCCAATGTCTTTTGGACATGGGAAGGGAAGTTCAGCTTACTATCCAAGGTGATTCCTAGATATTTAACCTCTCGGCTAGTTTCTATAGGAGTTTAATGTTATTAAAAATACATAATTTTTGCACAAGCTGGTATATAAACTTCGGCATGCCGAAGTTTGCTTCCTTTCTAGTTTTTTAAATATATTAGCCTTATATAAATAATATAATTACACAAAATACATGTTTATTTTTAACAAAACCATCTCATTGGTATTTCCAAAACCTTGTTTGTGTTGTCCTTTTACTGTCTTTATTGTGTTTTACTGACAAGGCTCTAGATAAATGTTCGGTCGAAATACTTATAGTTGCTTTCATAAGTAAATTGAGAAGACTCATCTACGGAAATTACAAATCTTCCTAATGCATATTTAGTCGTAATTAGCTGCTCAATATATTTGTCAACAAAATTATATTTTCTTTGAAGACACAATGCGTACTTTTTCGTAAATCTTTCTTTATTCAATTTTAAGTCAGTCCACTTTTCTTTAAAGGCTCTATAAAGACGTTTTAACGAATCTTTGTTAACACTTATACTTGAAAGATCTATAATATTTGAAACAGCGAACCCAAAAGACTTGTCATCACAGCTTCTTTAAAAACATTTCAAACAAATCACAAAAAGGCAACTCCATTTTATGTTCTATTTTACTTTTCATTACATGCATAAGCCTTGCTTACCAGAACTCAAGTCTATCACTAATAAATTAAATCTTGTTGCGAATTACACTGCTTTTCTCAAAACGTATCCATGTTCAACTCTCGGAGTTGATTTTTTTGATAGCATTAATATTTCGTAATTTTTTTTTTTAATTTTAGAATGAGTATTAAAAAATATAAATAATAATTTAGAGATTTTAGTTTTATTGAATCTAATAATTTTATGTATTCCATGTAATTTTTAGTTTGGCGAATTACTCACGCCCCTTGTAGGTAGGTAGGCTAACTTAACAAAAAGCAGGTAGACAACTTAAATAGCTCAAAATTTATTAATTTTGCAACTTTGTTTGTTTGTTTGTTTGTTTAAACGAGCCTCCTTGCGTTTGGGTAAAGTTTGATAATTTTTTGGTTGTTTTGCCGAATATTATGTTTTTTTTTATCATTTCGGATCTATCCATTTACTGCAAGGGTATTGATGATGAGTGTATATTATGAAAATATGTTGCAGTGACACTGACCATTACATTTTCATAAATATAAATTTTGAAACAAGTTTAATTTTTAAATAAAATAATAAGACATAAAAGTCAAGCGTTATTTGTCAGGCTAAAAATAGAACATACAGAATAATAACACTGGCTTGTAAATTTAAATTGACGAAATCCTCCAGAGATCAAACATTGATTTTCCGGTGCAGATTGAGTTCCTGGTCCTAAAAATTACACTCCAAATTGTTTGTATGGAACAATTTTTTTAAGTGTAAATAACGCTTTTCACCTGTTTTCATGCAAATTTTATTTTTTTCTCCAGTTCTGTTTAACCGATCTCGATCATCGATAGGGTATTTCACTGGAAATATAACATTCCTTAACTTTGCGATACACGTTATAAGGATAGGTTTCCTAATACAGATGGTAGAGCTCGACAAAGTTTGAATAAGTTGCTAAAACTGAAGTTCCGACAACATAAATTAAATCTCGAAAAATACACGCCTAAAAACCGAAAATAATTTTATCACTTTATCTTGAAGAATGTGAATGTTCCACAAATCTAACAACATTACGCCGGTAAACCTATTTTATGCGAATTTTTCAAATCTATTTTATGCGAATTTTTCAAATGCAAAAACGGTGATTTTTGGGCTGTTTTGCGGCTGTAAAGCATATGTTAAGTGCTATTTGCAGATGTGAACGATGATTACGAAGGTCTAACACTCGAAATAAAATTTTTAAATCGTTTTTTTTTTATTAGCTGAAATGCTTTCTAGAGAATTTACGGAGAATATAATATCAGGTTTATGGGCCCGGAACTGCGGACTAATGGTTATAAACAGTAGCATTACTTCGAACACGCATCACCAAATATAGACATTTTAAATGCGTTTTTTTCTCGAAGCACGGGTTTTAGAAACGGTACACCACATATCTCCTACAAATTTCAACCATTTCCAAAGGTTTTTATATGCAAATACTTACAATACGATCCTCTTAGATCTATAGTAGGATTTTTGCAATCCATTTTTTGTTTATTTTATAACAATTTATGTAATAAATAGTAATAAATATGGGTTAAATACCGTTTTTACTTCATATAATTGTAATTTCGTAACAAGTCCGTATAATATCGAGTCCCTATGATAGATCATAGCCAGTAACATTTCTTATAAAGACGAAAACTTGATTGTTGCTACTCTGTGTACGAGGTATACTCGCCCTGCGAGAGAGGCTATATTCGCAATACTATCTCAACTATAATTATTGATGTAAAGTCAAATGATTCCCTGACGGTGTATACTTTCTTTGCAAAAAACAATTTTAATTGGTCATTGATTCCAGGCTTCCAAGGTCGCTTAACCCCTATGCATTTTTTAAGGATATTTTTACACTAATAAGAAGTGGGACGATAAGCCTCCTCTCATGTCTCTTGGAAAAAATCATTTTTCAACGCATTATGCCACATTTGACAGAACGCAGAACGCAGGATCATCAATTTTGATTTACAGAAAATCATGGTACCATTGAACAAGTCAATAGAATTCCCTCCGAAATTTGAACTGCTTTTAAAAACAGGGAGTATTGCTCTGTTATCTTTTTAGACGTCTCTCAGACTTTTGACAGAATATGGCTGGAAAACGTTCACAAGGTGCATAAGTCAACTTAAAGAGTCTTCATAGTAAGACACAAAAGTACAAAATATTACAGGAGATATAAAGAAAGTCACTACTAGATATCAAAATATAATCCCCGCGAAAAAACAAAAAAGTATAATTGCCTACGCAATCTATAGAGAAAGCTTCTAAGCCCAACGTATATGAAGTCATAAACAATGTCGAAGTACGTAAGGTAGTGACCTTGCATATAAAAGGTATGCTTATTATTTAAACGTTTATTTAAACATGGTAGAAAAATTACTGCAAGATTTGATGTTACCAATGGAATTCTAGACTTAGGTTAATTTTTCCAAAAGCTTGAAAAGCAAGCCGGTATAAACCATATCAAAAAACTCAAAATGGCATTGTGGGAAAATATCTTTGAACATGTTTCAATAGATAATTTAAATAAAAATGGGCAATAAAATATTAAATACAATAAGAGTAGCGCTGCTGAACCCGGCGGCCCTTATAGAAAAACAAGATGAGAAAGAAGCTATACCGTCTAAATTCCATGACGATCCAATTCAATTCCAACTGGCATAATAAAAACCTTGGCCAAGGTCAAAAGACACTATTTTTGGAAAGGTATGACTCGAGAGGTCTAACTGGCATAACAAAAACCTTGGCCAAGGTCAAAAGACATTATTTTTGGAAAGGTATGACTCGAGATATAACTGAGTACATACGAAACTGTCAGAAATGCCAAAAAGCTAAAACAACTAAGCACAATAAGACTCCATTGTCCATATGAGCTAGTATTTGGTAAAACAAATAATTTACCAAAACAATTTAATAGTATAGAAAAAAAAGAACCCATACATAACATAGATGACTATTCTAAGGAAGGTAAATATAGATTAGGAGTAGCATACAATACATACACTAATGATAGAAGAAAATAAGAAAAACAAGAAAGGAAGCAAACTTCGGCAAGCCGAAGTTTATATACCCTTGCAGCTATTGCAAGAATTAAATATTTTTGAAAACATTAATATTATGATTTACTTGCGTATATGTCTAAAAACATTGAAGCAATGATGATTTGCAGCTCATTATTAGGTAGTTATTTTATATAATTTTATTATTTCTATTGGAGCTATATGATATAGTCGTCCTATTTTGATGAAATTTTAACCGTAATTCTAAAATATTTAACCATTACTATATCTCGAAGACCTAAAAAAAAAATTAAAAAACAGAAAAGTTATAATTTTTTTCATGTATTTTCCCAATTGTTCCTATGGGAGCTATATGAAATAGTCGTCCGATTTAGATGAAATTTAAACCGTAATTCTGAAATAAGTAACCATTGCTATATGTCGAAGAACTAAAAAAAAATAAGAAACAGCAAAGTTATAATTCTTTTTTATTTATTTTTTCGATTGTTCCTATGGGAGCTATATGCTATAGTCGTCCGATCCGGCTCGTTCCGACTTATATACTACCTGCAATAGAAAGACAACTTTTGGGAAAGTTTTATGCAGATAGCTTAAAAACTGAGAGACTAGTTTGCATATAAACGGACGGACAGACGGACAGACGGACGGACAGACGGACATGGCTAGATCGACTCTACTAGTGATGCTGATCAAGAATATATATACTTTATAGGGTCGGAAACGTCTCCTTCACTGCGTTGCAAACTTCTGACTGAAATTATAATACCCTCTGCAAGTGTATAATAATAAGATATATGATCAGAAAATAAACAACATAGATATATCAATATGTGATCAAGTGCTTTTATGAAATAAAACAGGTCATAAGTTAAATTATCAATATACTGGTCCGTATAAAGTAACGGAAATAGGAGAAAAAAATAAAATTAAAATAACGAATAATAAAAACAAACAGTTCTTAAGGACAGATTAAAAATTTGTATTTCATAATTGTATTCAGCATGGCCATGCTTAGAAATACTTCTTCTTAACGTACGAATATTATTCCCAATTCCATTTTTTTTGTAACTAATAAAAAATGATTTAAAAAAAAAATTATTAAAAAAAGATTAAAAAAAAGAATTTTTAATTAAAAATCATTCTTTTAATTTAAATATACTAATAAAATAACTTCATAATATTGCGTTTTTTTCAAAAGGAGTGATAAATTGAATATCTACTGTACAAAGAATATTTAAAGTAAACACTGTAATACTTTGTTGCAGTGCTTACATAATCAAAGCCAGGCCAAAAAACCAAAGGGGCCGAACATGAGTCGATCGGAGCGCTCACATAAAATGCAAGTGTCAGCATTCAGTTATACGTGCAGGCCGAACTGAAGTTCATCCATATACCCTCGCGCTCCAGCTAAAGAGAGCACAAATAAATACACATAATATATAAGATATACATTTCCGACTCTCTGCTGTCAAAATGTAGGCAGCGCAGCTGCGAGACTTAGGCTTACTTAGAACCCAAGGAAAATTTTTAGAGGAGGATGTTTGTAGCGGCACCTTTTCTGCTCCAAATTTAAAATAAAAGATTTAATTGAGTCTAAGATGTTTTATTTCTACCTTTAAGGTATAATTTTACTAACAATTTCTCATTTACAACAGCATTTTTACAAGACGTAGAAAACAGGGAAGATAGAGCTATAATAATAGAAGAGACACACAATAGAGCTCATAGGGGACTGGACGAAAGTTATAAACAAATCTGAAAATTAAATTATTGGCCGAACCTACTATCAAAACTAAAAGAATATATTAAAAATTGTAATATATGCAACGAAAATAAATTCCACAGACACCCTATTAAAATTCCAATTGGAAAAAGAAGGTAAAACTCTACACATTGATATGTACTATGCGTAAAGTTTAATTTTTTTTAACATGTATTGACGCGAATTCAAAATTTGTAGTAGTAAAATAAATCCAAATTAAACTAAACATCGAAAATAAAAAAAAAGTCATAACTATGACTGAAATAGAACCAAATTTTACCTCGGCCCAATTTAAATCATTTGCATTGCGCAGATCCAAGACACAGTACTTTAAACGGAATACTAAAATTTAAAACGAAAATGAAATAAAGGAAATTTACAATCATCAAATACAATCTGTAGTATTATCTGACATAATAGACATATCAACTTTTAATATTGTAATCAATAATGGCTTATTAGTAATTTACATTAATTGTCCCATACAGACCCAGACCAATACAAAACAAGAGCTTTTGCTCAATCAGATGAAAGGCTATTGATAACTAATCAAATTACCTATGCCCAAAAAAATATTACCTAATGATAAATTTTAAGAAAGAAATGTTTAACAACTATTGTAAGTCGATCAGTCGATCAGAGAGGTCTTGTTTTTAATCGCTTCGCCAAAATCAGAAAAAAGGCCAGTAAAATAAAAAAATTAATATCAAATAATATATTTAGATAATTGTGCTTGGTTGTGCCTAATATATATTCAAATTGACCAAGATGTCACCGTGGAAAAATCAATTGGATGTGCTAACATACAAAACGACCGAAAAGTGCACCAAACAGGGATCGCCGAAGTCTTAGAAACCGAACGTAGGCTCCAAACCGATTGACGAAACGCATATTTCTCTTTCAACTCTCCGAAAAGCATGCGTTTGAAGAAGCAGTAATCTCTTGTTGCTGTTTTTACGCGCCGTGGGATTGTGCACGTGAAGTGGAGTGGGAGAGAGGACATTTACATTATCCAGCAGCTTGATAAGCTCTCAGCGATCTCGGCGCACTGGTTGCCGAAGGTACCCCTCGTGCTGCCCAAAATAGCTTTCGTCAATAGCATCTCTTATGCAGCTGACCTACATATTTAATTTTATAGTTTTTAAGAGTAATTTAGGTTTTCTATTGGTAATCTCTTTTCGTGCAAATCTAACATGTGCCTTCTCAATGTTTTCCAATTTACCTTATACCCCACTATAAATGCAAGTCAATACAAATAATGCAACAGCGAGCAGTCTGCTGAGAATTCTAGGTAAACAGAAAGTGGGTCTGAAGATTGTCCACATAAATGCTCAAAGCTTCGTCAGAAAAATGGATGAGTTTAGGTAATGTTTATGTAGTGTGTGAAGTAGGCTCATACACACACTAACACACATATATTATTATACCGATACTTACACAATACAAATAATTATACAACACCACTATACGATACTTATGTTAAAAGTTATGTTAAACCTATGTTAAGTGACATGAACTGTAAGAGGATCTCTCTGAGAGGTCATTCTGAAACTTTGAATGTGAGCGAGTGGTAGCAATAAGAGCAATAAGCAATAAGAATAAATAGAAGAAAAGAATAAAGAATCAGTTGTTAAGCGCCTACCACAAATTCAGAAGTGGTCAAATCTACGCCATGAACGAGGAAAATTTAAACCAATTTACGTACGTCCAGCTGATGGCTTTCGGCATCGGGTTTATCAACCCAAGGTATTAAAACCGAGTTGATGGCTCGTCTAGGGCAGATACCGCCTGAACAACGAGGCCAAGTACCAGAGGCTGAAGTTGACCAGAATTCTGGAGAAGTTCAAGCTGGCGCCTCTGGAACAGAACGTTCAGAGGTCAACACAAACCCTGAAAGCGCATAGCAGGCACCACAGGAGGGCGTCTCCGACGATGTTACAGACCAAGACGACATTCTGGAAATTATCACGCAGCTGCGAACAACACTTATTGCGCAGCAGATTGCGTTGCAGCGAGCAGAGACGCGTGGCGCCATACAGCAGCAACAGTTAGAAGAGCTCGACAAACAACAACAGCAACAGCAGGCACAAACACGCATCGCTATACAACAACAGCAACAGCAGTTTTGTTTCGCACGCGGAGAAATGGGACATTGTGTGGGAGAATACCGCCAGAGAAAGAGCAACAACTAGCAACAGCAACAACAAAAGCAGCGACAAAAACTATGTAAGAAACGTAGTAATTTTTTTCGATCACCATCTCAATTCACCTATGTCTCATAGACTCAGGGAGCGCGATATCATTCATTAAGCAGTCCAGAATTCCAGCTGCATTTTCATTAAGTAACGTTAACCAAGTTTATCATGGGCTGAACCAGAGCCAACTTAACATTTTTGGAAAAACTTCATGTTTCATTTTAAAAGAAAAATTAAAGGTTAAATTTATTATTATTGTTGTAGCAAATGATTCTATGAAGGCACGAAGCAGTCCTGGGAAGGGACTTTATGAATCTTTATGGTTTGAACATGAGTCTCGACACCCTTGAAACTTATGGAATATTAATGACATATTAAAAGTAGATGCCCATGGCTCAAACCTACCACCTGGGAAATAGGATCAACAACTAGCAACTACCGCAGAAGCCAACTGCGATTCCAACGAGAATTTTAGCAAGACTTTTAAGAAAAAATCTTTAGAAAATGAAACGGCAGGCAAAAAATTTTTTAAAACTGAAAAACTGTTAGGAAAGGCAACTGTTATTGAAAAATTGTTAGGAAACGAAACTGTAAATGAGAAATTTTAAGAAAACGAAAGTGTTAATGAAAAACTGTTAGGAAATACAACAGTTAATGCAAAGTTTTTAGAAAATGAATTTATTAATGAAAAATGGTTAAGAAATGCAAATATTAATGAAAATTTTTTAGGAAATGAATCGAATAATAAAAAATTGACAGGAAATGAATATTTTAATAAACGACTATTGAAAAATTCAACTTTTACGGAAAAACTATTAGAAGAGGCAACTATTGAGAGAAGTTTGCTAGAAAAGACAAGTAGTACCGGAAAAAGTTTACGAGAGACTGTTAACGATGTTCAACTGGAAAATGAGAATATTAATGAGCAACAAAGAGATAATTAAACTATTAAAAATGAGTCAACATACAGGCAAATGAAAACATGCGAATCGCATTAAAAAGACAGTCAATTTTACAGAGACATGCCTTGAGGTGAGACAACAGAAAATTTTGAAGACAGTTTTGAAAGAGATATGTTAAATATCAACGTGGCTGATGATCAGTTTGTAGACTAGAACTGTGGGTGCGATGTAAGCTATGAAACGAAATGTAAATTTGTTAAAATGTTTGAAGAATAATATGTCAACGCTAAGAGACCAGATACTTCTTTGACAAGATGCGAAATGACAATTAGTTTAGACAAATCCAAACCTTTCAGTTGTTCACCAATGCGACTTTCTTTTATTGAAAAGGATCAGCTCCAAAAATAATTAGACGAATATTAAGACAAAAGGGTAACAAGAAACAGTGATGCAGAATATGCTTCTCCCATTGTACTGGTAAAAAAAAAAACAGGAGACTTGCGTTTATGTATAGACTATCGAAAATTGAACATAGTTTTAATAAAGGACAATTATCCGTTGCCTGTATTTTCAAAGCTCGACTTGAAAAATGGTTATCGTTAGCGATGGATCAGTATACTTCGTTTGTCACTTCATTAGGACAATTTGAATTTTAAGGATGCCTATGGGCGTAAAGAATGCATCAGCAGTATTCCAACGATTTGTAAATAAAATTTTTGCGGATTTGACACGGTAAAAAAAAGTAATCACATACATGGATGATATTATGATAGCCAGCAAAGACGTGGAAGAACATTTAACGACTTTAAAAGAGTTTAAGTAAGAATGGTTAACAATAAGTTAGAGCTTCGTATGTACAAATGCGAGTTTATGCAACTCAACATAAAGTACTTAGGATTTTTATTACCAAAGAAGGAATCAGAGCAGACGACAGAGGGATTGATGCAATTAAAAACTTCCCAATTCCCGAAAAAGTACATAACGTACAAAGCTTTTTAGGACAATTTTCCTATTTTAGAAGGTTTATAAAAGATTTATCCACATTAGCTAAGCCACTTTATGACACTTTAAGGAAAGACAAGAATTTTCTTTCCAAGAAAGAGAACTATACTGTTTCTTGAACCTAAAAAAAACTGATAGAATCAACTGTTTTAACCATATATAATCATAAAGATGAGGTTGAATTAAATTGCGATGCAAGTGGGTTTCGGTTCGGTTTTAATGCAAAGGAAGGGAGATGGAGAACTCCATCCCGTATTCTACTTTTCAAAGCGAAGTACAGAGACTGAGGCAAAATACCACAGCTTCGAACTGGAAACCCTAGCTATTTCGAATCTATCTCCATGGTAAACATTTTAAGATAATAACCGACTGCAATTCTTTAACTCTGACATTAAACAGAGTCGAACTAAATCCTAGAATCGCCCGATGGGCACTTGAACTGCAGAATTATGATTATAAACTGATTCATAGATCCGGAACAAAAATGCAACACGTAGGTGCTCTGAGCAGATATTATATTTCAATAGTAGAAACCACTAGTTTTGATGACAATCTTTTAATCTGTCAATCAAAAGATATCAACATAGAGAAAATTAAGGAAGAATTAGAAAGAAATTGACTCAAACATTTCGAAATGAGAAACGGCGATCGAATGACGATCGTTTACTATTTTTTGTCCCTGAGGACATGGAACGTCACGTCTTACATAAATATCATAATGAACTTGGTCACGTTGGTAGAGACAAGATGATAGACGCAATTTCAAAGAGTTATTGGTTTAAAAATATTAAGGAAAAATGCAAGAATCACATAAGGAATTGTTTATACACAGTATCCCCAAAGGAGACAGGCCTTTTGATTTGTTGGACATCGATCATTACGGACCAGTGGCAGCAGGAAGAGCAAACAAATACATTTTCCTAATCATAGATGGTTTTACGAAATCCGTTAGACTTTATACAACAAAGACAACAAGCACAAAAGAAGTAATAAAAGCTTTGTTCGATTATTTTAGGGCGTATAGCAAACGAAAATGTATAGTTTCGGATAGAGGGATTTGTTTTACATCTAATGAATTTGGTGAATTTTTACCAGAAACAAACATCAAACATTTGAAAAAAGCGACAGGTTCTCCACAAGCAAATGGAAAAGTGGAACGCATAAACAGGATCATAGGGCCCATGATAGCCAAATTAACGGAGCCTGAAAATAACGTACATTGGGATAATGTAATCGAGCAAGTTGAACATGCACTTAATAACACTGTACACAGAAGTATAAGACAATTTCCTAGCAAAATGCTGTTTGGTGTAGAGCAGAAAAGTCAGATTATTGATGAACTTAGGGATAAGTTAGAAGAAATTAACAACACAGCTCAAGAAGAGAATTTGGACGAGACTCGAAAATTGGCAATGGAGAAACAAAAACAAGCGCAGGATAACAATGAAACATATTATGATAGGATAATCGTAAAAACAAAAGAAAACGCCAAAGGAATACACGAAAGGAGAATACGTAATGGTAACAAATTTTGACAGCACTTCGGGAGTTGCTAGTAAGTTGATACCAAAAAACAAAGGCCCATATACAATTGCTAAAGTGCTTCGCAGTGACAGGATCCTACTAAAGGATGTTGAAGGTTTTCAAGTGTCTCAAAATCAATACAAGGGTGTATGGAGTGCTCAAAACCTATGTTAAACCTGTGTTAAACCTATGTTAAGTAACATGAAGTGTAAGAGGATCTCTCTGAGAGGTCATTCTGAAACTTTGAATGTGAGCGAGTGGTATCAATAAGACGTGTTAGAATAAAGAGAAGAAAAAAATAAAGAATGAGTTGATAAACGCCTACCACGTGTGTATTTCAGAAACATGGTTTGTAAATGGCTACAGTGACGTCCCTGTTGAATATGATGGCTACGTGTTGCATGGGTCCGACGGATTAAAACACGCAGGTGGTGCAGCGATTTTTATAAGCAAAAAATACACCTCAAAGCTTATTAAATCAAACACGATCAAAGGTAGAGTTAAATATTTGTTTGTAGAAGTCGTAGATCCTAGTTTCAAGTCAAAAATGTTAATCTGTTGTATTTATAGACCCCATCGAATGATCGAATATACTGATCTCTTAGAGTCCGTATCAGACATATCTGTGGCGTACGAAAACGTAATCCTGGCTGGAGATCTTAACAGCAACATGATCAGAGAACAAAGTGTGCAAAATGAATTTAACTCTCTTGGCCTAAACTTGGTAAACTGCCAACTACCTACGCATTTCACAGGTACCTTTAGCTCTTTGTTAGATGTTTTCTTTGTTAGTGATTTTATTTCTAACAATTCAACACCATTTTTTAGCTATAGAGACTATAAATCAATCATTTTCAACAACCTACTAACTGTATTTAACAATTATGACTGGACAAACATTTATGACTACACATAATTTGAACCCAACAATTAAAATGTTGCTAATACAGTTTTTAACACGTCAATGTTTTTTGATTGCTGGAAAATTGCTAAAATTTTGCCCGTCCCGAAATCAACAAATGAATTTAGACCAATTTCCATCTTGACTTTCCTTGCAAAGTCCTTTGAGCAATTGATTGCCCTGCAGATGCAAACTTACCTGGAGAACAATAATCTTCTAAGTTGCAAGCAATCTGGTTTCAAAAAGCACAAAAGTTGTACAACTGCCATTTTAAAAATATCCGAAGACATTCGCCAAAAAATCGATGAAAGCTAAGTATCCCTCCTAACACTTCTTGACTATAGCAAAGCATTTGACTCGATAAACAACGAAATGCTCTGCACAAAGATTCGCACACTGTACAATTTCTCTTGAAGTGCTATAAACCTCATCCGAACAAATATCACAAACAGGGTGCAGGCCGTCATCTCCGGGTAGCTAAAATCTTCATTTCTGCTTCTCACACAAGGAGTCCCACAGTTCAGTTTTAGGTCCACTGCTTTTCTCGTTATATGTAAATGATCTCCCTAAATGTATTTCTGTTTGTGATGTGCATCTATATGCAGATGATGTCCAGTTATATGTTTTAGCCGTCCCCTAAGTCAAATTAGTGAGTGTATTAGAATTCGCAACAATGAAATTAAACAAATAAATGATTGGGCTGATGCGAACGGGTTAAGACTCAATCCATCCAAATCAAAGTGCATTCTAATTCATAAAAAATCAATTGACTTTAGCTGTCTTCCAAAGATTGAGGTAAAAAATGTTGAAATAGAATTTGTTAAACGAGCCACAAATCTGGTAATAGAATTTGATTCCACCTTAAAGTGGGATGACCATGTGAACAAAGCCACAGGAAAAGCATATGGCATGCCCAGGCAGCTTTCCTTATCCAGAAACCTTTTACCACAGAATATCAGGATGCTTGTAGCGAAAACCTGCATAATTCCAACGTTGTTTTACGGTATTGAAGTATTTGGTTCCTGTGACGCCGTAAGTATGAGAAAACTAAAAGTAGCCTTCAACTCAATTGCGCGATATGTTTTTAGTTTAAACCGCAGGGAGCACATAACATGTTACTCAAACCAAGTTTTTGAACTAAGCCTTGAGTCCTGGCTTAAGTTAAAAACCCTCTTATTTCTACATAAACTCTTGACTAAAAAAGAGCCGCAGTACTTAATTGAACATGTGCAACTGGCTTCGTCTGCTAGAACAAACAACATTGTCTGCAAAAGATTAAAATTGGCGAAAAACCTCACAAACAATATAAAAAGTATAAGAAACGAAACGCACTTGAAAAACGAACTTATAAACTAATTAAAGTGCACAAGATACTTCTTATTTTAATTTTAAATTATTATTTTTAATGTTAATCTCATTTTGTTTCAAATTCAATTAATTTCTTTATGTTACTCATGACTCCAAAACCTATTAAATGTATTAATCTGTAAATGTTAGAATTAGTAAGTTTGTTGTAACGTAATCTAATGTATTTGTACTTCTAGTATTTAAGTTTATAGTACGAATCACAAAGTTTAAGTTTTAATTTTTAAGTTTACAGTTTTAACAAAGTGACCGATGAATCTAAAAAGACATAGTCTTATATCGTCGGGATACCAAAACAAATAAATTATTTTAAAAAATATGAGGAGAACTAGCGTATTAACTTATAAGTTCAAAACGTGTAGCGTTAGGATGAAATTTTATAATAAAATACAAATACAAATATCGAATCGTAACGAAAGCGTTGCAAGACAAAAATAAAAGCTTTTATACGATTTAGCTAAAAAGCAGCAAAGGGCTGCAAGTAGTAATAAAAGGAATTGAACCTAACGTTTCTTCTGACGATAAAGTTCGTTCTTTGGAATCGGAAAGCTTTTCGGTAAAAGGAGCCATAAATATATATCCGCAGTCTATGTTTAAAATTAAACTAGGTTCCGAAACGAAGCAAATCAAGAAAAGCTCAGTTCACCCCTTTTCTAATCTGCAATACCTTCTATATCGAAGAATATCTGTTGAAGAACCACACAAGGGAAAAACTCCGGTTCAATGCACAAATTGTCAAGATTTCGGTTTCACGAAAATTTATTGCACCCTGCGCTCAGTGTGCGTTGCATGTGAAGACCAACTTGCCACAGCATCCTGCAAGGCCAATAAGGACGATGCAAGAGTGAGGAAATTCGGTAATGGCGGTGGTAACCATGTTGCTAACGATAGAGGATGCCTGGTGTACAAGACCTTGCAATTCCAGAATAAAAATAATTTCTAACAGTACCCAAACGGTCTCATCTGCCAATATTCTTCAGTACTCTCCACTAAGGGCCCCCAACCACGCCAGTATAAATGACCACAACACCCAGAGTGTCATTCGCTAACGCTCTTTGGTATCCAAGAACAAACACTTAAAAACGCTCAATGGCTTAGAATCACTGATCGCCTCTCTACAACAAAGCCCCTTGAACTTCATGACATTCATGAAGACAACAATGTCGGACCTAACGAAGATTCAAAATCGCCTGATCCAAATACTTACCAAACAACACAACAAATAATTTCCTTTCCTAGAATTTTCTTCTGGAATTCCAACGGTATTTCCCAACACAATCTTTTTCCAGCGGACGAAACAACCTACTTGCAGACTAAAACAACAATCCAAAGCCAGGACAAAAAAAAAACTCTTCCTTTGTCATACAGACCGATAAGCCTCCTCTCATGCCTATCCAAGCTCTTTGAAAAACTAGTTCTTCATCGCATTCTGCCACATTGTACAGAACTCAGCATCATCCCGGAACATAATTTGGAATTAGAAAAATGCGTTGTACAATTGAAGAATTCAATAGAATCACCTCCAAAATTCGAACAGGGATTACTCTTCTGTTATCTTCCTATATGGAGTATGGCTGGAAGGTCTTATCTTTACGATTAAGCTCCTACTTCCACAAAACGTTCACAAGGTGCTTAAATAGTATCTTTTAAGCCGAGTCTTCATGGTAAGTCACAAAAGTTGCTTAACTAAAGAGGTTGCCCACAAGGAAACGTTCTCGGACCCAGTCTTAAGCTCTTATGTACGGCAGATATACCCACGAACCAGCGACTGAAAGCATCCACGTTCGCCGATAACACAGCTATCTTAAGTCGCTCAAATGTCACCGTAAACAAAAAAAAATTGTCCATAGTTATCAATCAATAAAGAATTGATACCATCAAAAAAAAAAAAAATGAACAAAATAAGACTTGTTCAAGGAGCACAGTTAATAGTGCTAGGAACTATAACCGCAGCACAGACATCCACAGAGACCTAAACATCCACTTGGTAAAAGACGAAATTGTCCAAAAACATATCCAAATGAGCAACGCACTCAAACCAGCTAGCACGCGCTCTCTGCGAAACTAGATTACAAATGCGGCTAAGAAGAAATGACTTACCAGCCCGATAGCTAGCGAGGCCACTCATCAACCAACCCTTGTAGTGGGATCAACTAAATTTATAGTTTTAAGATTTTATAATTTCTTGTTAGTCCCCTAAGAAAGAAGAAGATTTAACAAATAAAGCAAACGTCATAGCAAAAAATAAAGAACATCAGTCGAATACCTTTGTTAAATTTATAAACATATGTTGCTCAGAACAACCTTCTAACACTATATCGTCCATGTAAAGAAAACCTTGAGAAAACCCGCGGCCTGCGAATGCTAGTGTTATCATCCGCATGAATCAATTTTGGTGCTACTTTGAGCCCATATGGTAACCGCGTGTAGCGAAACGAGCCATTGCTCGTAGAAAAAGATGTTAAATTTCAGTTAATTTTTCAGACACGAAAAATATTTGGCTTTTCCTAGTTGGTCCAGGATATCTTCTATTCTCGGTAGAGGGTATTTATCTGCAAGTAATTTTTTACTCATTTTTCTCTAGTCCACCACTAGTCTCCACCTTTTTCCTGAGAAATTTTTGGTAATGATTTTTTTGGTACTAACAGTAACGGACTTTAATATTCTGAAATGGATGGTTCCACAATTCCATCATTTATCATTTTTTATAACCTTTCAGAGGGTATTATAACTTCAGTCAGAAGTTTGCAACGCAGTGAAGGAGGCAATTCCGAACCTATATAGTATATATATTCTTGATCGGCATCACCAGGAGAGTCGATCTAGCCATGTCCGTCTGTCCGTCCGTCCCTCAGTTTTAAAGCTATCTGCATGAAACTTTCCCAAAAGTTGTCTTTCTATTGCAGGTAGTAAAAGTCGGAACGAGCCAGATCGGACGACTATAGCATATAGCTATCGGAAAAACAAATGAAAAAAATTATAACTTTGCTGTTTTATATTTTGGAATTTTTAAACATATTCGCAAGTAAATCATAATTTTAATGTTATTATTATTATTAATATCGGGGTGTTCAGTGTACCGCGACCTGTAAGATCTATTGTACCCCCAATCAGAGCCTACAGCTCAGATATCAATCCACTTCCTCGAATAAATTCAAGGAGTTTTAATGGGTTGATTCTTCCTAGGAGTTTAGGTGTAAGAGTTCTGGTTCCTAAGATTTTACATCTTATACTTGCTAACGCCGGACAGTCTGCAATGATGTGTCTAGAGGTTTCGTC
The DNA here is from genome assembly GCF_025200985.1 of Drosophila gunungcola. NCBI lineage: Eukaryota > Metazoa > Arthropoda > Insecta > Diptera > Drosophilidae > Drosophila > Drosophila gunungcola. Next base: position 396,466 of record NW_026453230.1, read on the forward strand.
CTCTATGTCGCAGAACCTGCAAGTTCTACTGCTGGATATTCCCATCTTACCTAGGTGACTTTTCAGTCTATAGTGCCCGGTTAGTAATCCGGTAACGATCCTAAGTGAATTTTTCCCTAGTTGAATAAGTTCCTTGAACCTCTTCTTGTTATAGTTATTTATTTGAGTTTTGGCTTGCCTTAGGCCTGGGGTATTTCTCCAGTGTTCTTGTCTCATGGCGCCTTCCTCTTTCCTAAGGTATTCTTTTATGGTGTGCTTCCCTATGCCACAGTAGGGCTCTGGGCCTATCAGGGGCTGTTCGGCTCCTAGTTTTGCCATTTTATCGGCAAGTTCATTTCCGGATATATCCTTATGTCCCGGAATGCATCTGAGGGCCAGCATGTTTCGGCTGCCCAGTATATTTAGCTTACTCTTCACCTCTAGGACTAGCTTCGAGGTGATTTTGTTACTATGTAAAGCAGTAATTGCTGCTCGGCTGTCCGAAAGGATCGATATGTCCTTTTCCTTGTATCCACGCTATATGTTGAGCTCTGCACATCGTCCAATGGCACATACCTCAGCCTGGAATATGCTGGTGTAATGGCCAAGGGATTCGTGGTATTTTATGCGAGGCCCTACCACTCCAAGGCCCGTGCCTTGTTGTGTCAGGGATCCATCTGTGTACCATGCAATGGTGTGTTTAGCCATCGGGTGCACTTCAGACAATGTGGTCCAATCTTTCTTATTGCCTAGGTGTGCTGTGAAGTTCTGCTCGAAGATTAGTTCGGCTGTCATTTCATCCCTAGGGTGGAGTGTTAGGGGCACCTCACCTAACAGATTAGTCGCATCCCTGTTATTTAGAATGCAACCACTACCTGTGCCCTCAGTGCTTATTCTCAGGAGTGTAGCTTTGCGTTGGATTTCAATCACATAGTGGAGTGGTGTTAGCTCCATCAAAACTTCTAAGGCAGTTGTAGGACAGGTCCTCATTGCCCCTGTCATGCATACGCAGGCAAGTCTTTGCATGCTGGTGAGCTTAGCTCGTTTGCCCCAAGCAAGTGCTCCGTAAGTGAGGATTGGTCTCACGATCATTAAGTATAGCCATCGTATTATCTGAGGCCTGGTTCCCCAGGATTTCCCAGCAATTTTCCGACACTTTTCCAATGTCTTTTGGACATGGGAAGGGAAGTTCAGCTTACTATCCAAGGTGATTCCTAGATATTTAACCTCTCGGCTAGTTTCTATAGGAGTTTAATGTTATTAAAAATACATAATTTTTGCACAAGCTGGTATATAAACTTCGGCATGCCGAAGTTTGCTTCCTTTCTAGTTTTTTAAATATATTAGCCTTATATAAATAATATAATTACACAAAATACATGTTTATTTTTAACAAAACCATCTCATTGGTATTTCCAAAACCTTGTTTGTGTTGTCCTTTTACTGTCTTTATTGTGTTTTACTGACAAGGCTCTAGATAAATGTTCGGTCGAAATACTTATAGTTGCTTTCATAAGTAAATTGAGAAGACTCATCTACGGAAATTACAAATCTTCCTAATGCATATTTAGTCGTAATTAGCTGCTCAATATATTTGTCAACAAAATTATATTTTCTTTGAAGACACAATGCGTACTTTTTCGTAAATCTTTCTTTATTCCATTTTAAGTCAGTCCACTTTTCTTTAAAGGCTCTATAAAGACGTTTTAACGAATCTTTGTTAACACTTATACTTGAAAGATCTATAATATTTGAAACAGCGAACCCAAAAGACTTGTCATCACAGCTTCTTTAAAAACATTTCAAACAAATCACAAAAAGGCAACTCCATTTTATGTTCTATTTTACTTTTCATTACATGCATAAGCCTTGCTTACCAGAACTCAAGTCTATCACTAATAAATTAAATCTTGTTGCGAATTACACTGCTTTTCTCAAAACGTATCCATGTTCAACTCTCGGAGTTGATTTTTTGATAGCATTAATATTTCGTATTTTTTTTTTTAATTTTAGAATTAGTATTAAAAAATATAAATAATAATTTAGAGTTTTTAGATTTATTGAATCTAATAATTTTATGTATTCCATGTAATTTTTAGTTTGGCGAATTACTCACGCCCCTTGTAGGTAGGTAGGCTAACTTAACAAAAAGCAGGTAGACAACTTAAATAGCTCAAAATTTATTAATTTTGCAACTTTGTTTGTTTGTTTGTTTGTTTAAACGAGCCTCCTTGCGTTTGGGTAAAGTTTGATAATTTTTTGGTTGTTTTGCCGAATATTATGTTTTTTTTATCATTTCGGATCTATCCATTTACTGCAAGGGTATTGATGATGAGTGTATATTATGAAAATATGTTGCAGTGACACTGACCATTACATTTACATAAATATAACTTTTGAAACAAGTTTAATTTTTAAATAAAATAATAAGTCATAAAAGTCAAGCGTTATTTGTCAGGCTAAAAATAGAACATACAGAATAATAACACTGGCTTGCAAATTTAAATTGATGAAATCCTCCAGAGATCAAACATTGATTTTCCGGTGCAGATTGAGTTCCTGGTCCAAAAAATTACACTCCAAATTGTTTGTATGGAACAATTTTTTTAAGTGTAAATAACGCTTTTCACCTGTTTTCATGCAAATTTAATTTTTTCTCCAGTTCTGTTTAACCGATCTCGATCATCGATAGGGTATTTCACTGGAAATATATCATTCCTTAACTTTGCGATACACGTTATAAGGATAGGTTTCCTAATACAGATGGTAGAGCTCGACAAAGTTTGAATTAATTGCTAAAACTGAAGTTCCGACAACATAAATTAAATCTCGAAAAATACACGCCTAAAAACCGAAAATAATTTTATCACTTTATCTTGAAGAATGTGAATGTTCCACAAATCTAACAACATTACGCCGGTAAACCTATTTTATGCGAATTTTTCAAATCTATTTTATGCGAATTTTTCAAATGCAAAAACGGTGATTTTTGGGCTGTTTTGCGGCTGTAAAGCATATGTTAAGTGCTATTTGCAGATGTGAACGATGTTTACGAAGGTCTAACACTCGAAATAAAATTTTTAAATCGTTTTTTTTTATTAGCTGAAATGCTTTCTAGAGAATTTACGGAGAATATAATATCAGGTTTATGGGCCCGGAACTGCGGACTAATGGTTATAAACAGTAGCATTACTTCGAACACGCATCACCAAATATAGACATTTTAAATGCGTTTTTTCTCGAAGCACGGGTTTTAGAAACGGTACACCACATATCTCCTACAAATTTCAACCATTTCCAAAGGTTTTATATGCAAATACTCACAATACGATCCTCTTAGATCTATTGTAGGATTTTTGCAATACATTTTTTGTTTATTTTATAACAATTTATGTAATACAAAATATGGGTTAAATACCGTTTTTACTTCATATAATTGTAATTTCGTAACAAGTCCGTATAATATCGAGTCCCTATGATAGATCATAGCCAGTAACATTTCTTATAAAGACGAAAACTTGATTGTTGCTACTCTGTGTACGAGGTATACTCGCCCTGCGAGAGAGGCTATATTCGCAATACTATCTCAACTATAATTATTGATGTAAAGTCAAATGATTCCCTGACGGTGTATACTTTCTTTGCAAAAAAACAATTTTAATTGGTCATTGATTCCAGGCTTCCAAGGTCGCTTAACCCCTATGCATTTATTAAGGATATTTTTACACTAATAAGAAGTGGGACGATAAGCGTCCTCTCATGTCTCTTGGAAAAAATCATTTTTCAACGCATTATGCCAAATTTGACAGAACGCAGGATCATCAATTTTGATTTACAGAAAATCATGGTACCATTGAACAAGTCAATAGAATTCCCTTCGAAATTTGAACTGCTTTTAAAAACAGGGAGTATTGCTCTGTTATCTTTTTAGACGTCTCTCAGACTTTTGACAGAATATGGCTGGAAAACGTTCACAAGGTGCATAAATCGGCTTAAAGAGTCTTCATAGTAAGACACAAAAGTACAAAATATTACAGGAGATATAAAGAAAGTCACTACTAGATATCAAAATATAATCCCCGCGAAAAACAAAAAAGTATAATTGCCTACGCAATCTATAGAGAAAGCTTCTAAGCCCAACGTATATGAAGTCATAAACAATGTCGAAGTACGTAAGGTAGTGACCTTGCATATAAAAGGTATGCTTATTATTTAAACGTTTATTTAAACATGGTAGAAAAATTACTGCAAGATTTGATGTTGCCAATGGAATTCTAGACTTAGGTAAATTTTTCCAAAAGCTTGAAAAGCAAGCCGGTATAAACCATATCAAAAAACTCAAAATGGCATTGTGGGAAAATATCTTTGAACATGTTTCAATAGATAATTTAAATAAAAATGGGCAATAAAATATTAAATACAATAAGAGTAGCGCTGCTGAACCCGGCGGCCCTTATAGAAAAACAAGATGAGAAAGAAGCTATACCGTCTAAATTCCATGACGATCCAATTCAATTCCAACTGGCATAATAAAAACCTTGGCCAAGGTCAAAAGACATTATTTTTGGAAAGGTATGACTCGAGAGGTCTAACTGGCATAACAAAAACCTTGGCCAAGGTCAAAAGACATTATTTTTGGAAAGGTATGACTCGAGATATAACTGAGTACATACAAAACTGTCAGAAATGCCAAAAAGCTAAAACAACTAAGCACAATAAGACTCCATTGATAATAACTGATACGCCTATAAATGCTTTCGACAGAGTGATAGTGAACACTATTGGTCCACTACCAAAATCAGTAACTGACAATGAATATGCAGCACTCTAATATTATATGTGACCAAACTAAATATTTAGTTGCCATACCTGTTCCAAATAAGAACGCGAACATAGTCGCTGAAGCAATTTTTGATTCAATTATTTTGAAGTACGGTTCAATGAAGACGTTCATTACGGACATGGGTACAGAATATAAGAATTCAATTATAAATGATTTGTGCAAATACCTAAAAATTGAAAATATAACATATACCGCACACCACCACCGGACAGTCGAAACAATAGAACGAAGCAATCGAACTTGCAATGAATACATACGCTCATATATACCGGCTTCAATATTTTTTTTCAACACCACCCCCTCATTGGCACATAATTATTGTCCATATGAGCTAGTATTTGGTAAAACAAATAATTTACCAAAACAATTTAATAGTATAGAAAAAAAAGAACCCATACATAACATAGATGACTATTCTAAGGAAGGTAAATATAGATTAGGAGTAGCATACAATACATACACTAATGATAGAAGAAAATAAGAAAAACAAGAAAGGAAGCAAACTTCGGCAAGCCGAAGTTTATATACCCTTGCAGCTATTGCAAGAATTAAATATTTTTGAAAACATTAATATTATGATTTACTTGCGTATATGTCTAAAAACATTGATTTGCAGCTCATTATTAGGTAGTTATTTTATATAATTTAAAATTTTAACCGTAATTCTGAAATATTTAACCATTACTATATCTCGAAGAACTAAAAAAAAAATTTAAAAACAGAAAAGTTATAATTTTTTTTCATTTATTTTTCCGATTGTTCCTATGGGAGCTATATGCTATAGTCGTCCGATTTTGATAAAATTTAAATCATAATTCTGAAATATTAAACCATTACTTAATGTCGAAGAACTAAAAAAAAAAATTAAAAAACAGCAAAGTTATCATTTTTTTTCATTTATTTTTCCGATTGTTCCTATGGGAGCTATATGCTACAGTCGTCCAATCCGGCTCGCTCCGACTTATATACTACCTGCAATAGAAAGACAACTTTTGGGAAAGTTTTATGCAGATAGCTTAAAAACTGAGAGACTAGTTTGCATATAAACGGACGGACAGACGGACAGACGGACGGACAGACGGACATGGCTAGATCGACTCTACTAGTGATGCTGATCAAGAATATATATACTTTATAGGGTCGGAAACGTCTCCTTCACTGCGTTGCAAACTTCTGACTGAAATTATAATACCCTCTGCAAGTGTATAATAATAAGATATATGATCAGAAAATAAACAACATAGATATATCAATATGTGATCAAGTGCTTTTATGAAATAAAACAGGTCATAAGTTAAAGTAACGGAAATAGGAGAAAAAAATAAAATTAAAATAACGAATAATAAAAACAAACAGTTCATAAGGACAGATTAAAAATTTGTATTTCATAATTGTATTCAGCATGGCCATGCTTAGAAATACTTCTTCTTAACGTACGAATATTATTCCCAATTCCATTTTTTTTGTAACTAATAAAAAATGATTTAAAAAAAAAAATTATTAAAAAAAGATTAAAAAAAAGAATTTTTAATTAAAAATCATTCTTTTAATTTAAATATACTAATAAAATAACTTCATAATATTGCGTTTTTTTCAAAAGGAGTGATAAATTGAATATCTACTGTACAAAGAATATTTAAAGTAAACACTGTAATACTTTGTTGCAGTGCTTACATAATCAAAAGCCCGGCCAAAAAACCAAAGGGGCCGAAACATGAGTCGATCGGAGCGCTCACATAAAATGCAAGTGTCAGCATTCAGTTATACGTGCAGGCCGAACTCAAGTTTATCCATATACCCTCGCGCTCCAGCTCAAGAGAGCATAATTAAATACACATAATATATAAGATATACATAGCCGACTCTCTGCTGTCAAAATGTGGGCAGCGCATCTGCGAGACTTAGGCTTACTTAGAACCTAAGGAAAAATTTAAAAGGAGGATGTTTGTAGCGGCACCTTTGCTGCTCCAAATTTAAAATAAAAGATTTAATCGTATCTAAGATGTTTTGTTTCTACAGCATTCTGCTGAAAGTAGTTTTGAAAATGTAATACAAGAGACCCGTTAAATCAGTTTAAATAACAACTGTAAATAACAACGGGGAGGTATACCATACATGAATCACTGCAAGTTTTTGTCAGGACAAGAAAAATTATTGAACATAACATAACGGAAAATTCAATAACTATATTAAGAGAATATCCTCCACCTAACATAACGGAGTTTATAGTACTTTAAAAGATTTATATCGTATTCAAATACCTTTAAGGTATAATTTTACTAACAATTTCTCATTTACAACAGCATTTTTACAAGACGTAGAAAACAGGGAAGATAGAGCTATAATAATAGAAGAGACACACAATAGAGCTCATAAGGGACTGGACGAAAGTTATAAACAAATCTGAAAATTAAATTATTGGCCGAACTTATTATCAAAACTAAAAGAATATATTAAAAATTGTAATATATGCAACAAAAATAAATACAACAGACACCCTATTAAAATTCCAATTGGAAGAAGAAGGTAAAACTCTCCACATTGATATGTACTATGCGTAAAGATTAATTTTTTTTAACATGTATTGACGCGAATTCAAAATTTGTAGTAGTAAAATAAATCCAAATTAAATTAAACATCGAAAATAAAAAAATTAGTTATGACTGAAAAAGAACCAAATTTTACCTCGGCCCAATTTAAATCATTTGCATTGCGCAGATCCAAGACACAGTACTTCAAACGGAATACTAAAATTTAAAACGAAAATGAAATAAAGGAAATTTACAATCATCAAATACAAACTGTAGTATTATCTGACATAATAGACATATCAACTTTTAAAATTGTAATCAATAATGGTTTACTAGTAATTTACATTAGATATCCCATACAGACCCAGACCTATACAAAACAAGAGCTTTTGCTCAATCCGATTAATTACTAATCAAATTGCCTATGCCCAAACAAATGTTACCTAATGATAAATTTTAAAAAAAGAAATGTTTAACAACTATTGTTAGTCGATCAGTCGATCAGAGAGGTCGTGTTTTTAATCGCTCAGCCAAAATCAGCAAAAAGGCCAGTAAAAAGAAAAATAAAGTTAATATCAAATAATTAGTTACGCGAAAAGACGCCTATAGGCACTAATAAGAAATTGTGTTTGGTTGTGCCTAATATATAAGTTAAAAGATTGATTATAAAAAAACAAACTTTTCTTTATTGAGTTAAATTAAGAACTGATTTACTTAGGTTAAACAATTGTTTTTTATAGCTACGCGTCGATCCATTGCTGCCGCCGTCTCTGCCGCTGTTGGTCATTCTGCTGACGTTCTTTCATATTATTGGTTGCTGCTCTTGGTCGCCGTTGCCGTTGACCAAACTTAATTGTAATTGGACAGTGCATTTTAATTATTGGTTTTATTGTATGCACTTAGTTGAATTCGATCAACTTTGGAAATTGGCTATTCTGCATTCCCACGTTCGCTGACCAAAAGGTGCAAGCTCAGCGCACGTGGCTAAGTTCGTTTGACCTTTATTGAGGGCATTGCTTTGCTGTTAGTTGTGCAATAAATGCTATCTTCTTCGGTTTGGGAAATTGTATTATTGAGGGCATTGCTTTGCAGTTTGTTGTGCAATCGATGCTAACTCTTTTCTTCTGTCTGGGAAATTGTATTATTTTGGGTGTTAACTCTTCCCTCCTTAAACGCGACTGTCCTCGGTCGCAACGTAGAAGAGTACAGGTCCGGAATGCGTGGGCTTTTCTTGCGTTTCTGGCACGGAAACTGGTGTACTTTCCGTTGACCTACGTCTTCGTAGGAGTTCCGTGATTGATTCTGTTATAAGTAGTAGTAGGATGATGGCGGATCAGTAGCTAACGGAAGATTCTATGGTTGCCTTGCTTCGTAATTTTTTCAACGCTTTTGTGTTGTTAATGTTGAGTTCCTTGACCATTTGTAGTGAAAGAACTTCTTCTAACTTAGTCTTTTCTCCCAATAGTTGGAATAACGGAGGGTCTGGTTCGACTACGTTGATTTCCCTTGACTTGAAGATGGTTTCGCCAATTGCTACCATCATATTGCATTATGAAAGAGCCTTGCAGTTGTAGAAGTTTTTCATCTAGTGTGACTGGTCCACTAAAGTTGTTTAGCAGGATGATGCCTGGGAGTATTTCTTCGAAATCCGGTATATGTTGATTGTTGATCATCTTACATTCTTGTTCTCAAAGGTTTAAAAGAGCGTTTACGCAAAAATCATTGCTTAAATCTAAAAAATTTTCTGAATTACAAATTGTCTTATCATTATAGGATTCACAAGGTTTAATTATTGCAAATAATTGTCTCTTACATTCTAAAAAAAAAAAAATGTTATATCATTGATTATCCGGTATATATTTGGACTTTTTTATTGCTTTAATTTTTAAAGTTCAACAATTATCTGATTTAATGGTTGGGAGGCTAATAATGTAAATAAGGTCGTTGCCATTTGCGGCTAATTTGATTCGAGAAAATTCCAATAATTCTTCTACGTTAAAAAAAAAGTTATTTTCTTTTTTAAGAATTTCCTCCATTATTTTGGTTTCTGTGTTTGTAAGTACAAATGAATTTATTGTGTTAGATTTGGCCCATGTAATTGCGTATATTATATTGGTTATGATATTTCTTCTTTTATTAATTGAATTTTATACTTTAAAATATTTGCTTTTTGATTTACGATTTCTTCCGAGCTCTGGGTAATTTTCAACATTGCATTAGTAGCATTAGTAAGTTGGTTTATTTTTTGATTATTTAATCTGTTAATTACTACTTGCCTATTGTTGTTTTCTAGCTGCTCATTTATCTTATCTTCTAAGATCTGATATTCGTGTTGATCTGGTGATCCCGCCAGCCATTTCCATGCTTCTATTGCCCTTTTTTGTCTTTTTTTAGTTTGGAGTATGCGTAAATCCGTTTGGATCTGTTTTAGTTTATAAGAAAGATATGGGTGTAATGGATGAGATGAGGTGAGTGAATGAAATGATTCTTCTAACTTCGCCAGAGTTTCTTCATAGCTTTGTAGGTTAAAGATGTGGATGATTTTAAATGTTCGTCTTGTTTAGCCGCTAGTCCGGTTTCGAATGAGATGATTTGGGAATTGGAATAGTCGAGGACTGTTATTATCCCCAAGCATGTCTGAAAATTATGATCCTTTATTATTTTTATGTATGATTTTTCCGGTTTGTGTTTAAATGGTGGTCGTCTTGTTTTCCGCTACTTTCTCGGCTTTGTATCTAGGTGTAAGTTTAGTTCCTAACCCTTTATCTATTTTCACGTGTACAGTTTCGCCTGGCTTATAAAGTTTTGGTAATGTTTTTCTTGATTGTGGTATTCTAGGTCGGCTGTTGAACTAGGGATTGTGCTTCTAAAAATATGTCTATGGGTCTTTCTCTTGTTACAGAATGAATCGATTTATTATATTCCTGAACTGCTTTAAAGATTAAATCCTTCCATTGTCTTTTTTGAGACACCGCATGATTTCAGATAGGGTTGAATGGGGGGGGGGGGTGCCTAACGTATTTTTATTCTTTACAAGTTTGACAGGCTTGAACTATTGCTTGAATTTTCTTAGTAAGTTGCGGAAAAAAATAATTCTTCAAAATTTGTAATTTGTTCTCTTTTACATCTCTGCTCTTTTATGTTCGAGGATAACTATTTCGTTTTGTTGAACCTTACCTTGTATGATTTAAAATGATAAAATGATATGATTTAGGGTAAATGTTTTGAATTTTTCCCGTTACCCTTTCGGATGTAATAATTCCGTTTATAAGCTTAGGGTCAAGTCTACTAGTTAAAATGGCAGTAATTTTTTCTTCTGTGTAAGATTTTTGTTTAATTATGTGTCTGTGGTATGTTGGGAATGGCATTTCGAAACTACAAGAATCTGTATCGGCAGTCAGTAGAAATATTTGATTTTTAAATGCGTTAATTAGAGCTTCTACCGAAAATATGAGGTTGTGTGACGAGCTTTCGTTGCTATGGGCTGATGCTGAGGAGCTGATTGAATTAATTTCTGCGGGGGCCCATAATTTTATTACGGATTGCTAAAAGAATTCCATAATATTTTGGTGAACCAATTCTGTTTTCATAGATTTTTAACACCCTCTCGACACTTTTCCTCCATGACGAATATTCACTTTTGTTTCCTGAAAAGTCTCTAAGTGTCCGAACAATGTCTGGTAATGTGGGAGTGAGATTGCATAAATCCCCGAATCCCTCACATAAAACCCCAGCATTCGTATGACATGACGCCCTAGACAACGAGAGAGAAGCAGCTAAAACTAAGAAGACGAGTAGATGGTCAAAAGACGAATTCTAAGAAGACGAGCGTTTTAAGAAGACGAGCGTTCCAAGAAGACGAGCGTTCCAGGAAGACGAGCAGATGGAAAAGAAGACGACGATCACTACAACGAGATGTGACGACGAGGAGACGAGCAGAGCAACATATCGAGAGGACGAGCGTTAGTTGCTGACGAGATCGAGTTGAGTAAAGACGTGCTTAAGCGAACGACGTGTGACGACGAAACGACGGTTAAATCAAACACAAAGATTTCTTACTATGTTAATTAATATTAATAATCAAACTTTTAAATTATATCCTACATATTAAACAAAAACCCCACATTTGGGAGCTCGCCGGGAAGTATCCGAGGAAAGCTGAAGGTGAAAGTGAAAAGTGACTAAAGACGACTGTGAAAATAACATTTTTTTTCTAAACTATGGCTTGCCTAAACGATCTGATTTCCAATACGCTGAAAAGTGCATCGAAAGAAAGCATTTGTGCACTTCACAAATTTATATTCGAAGGAGAAGGGGACAGAAACAATCGCAAACGTTTACGTGAATTTGCTGGCTTTCAGTATGACGAAAATGACGCAGTTTATAAATCCAAATGTGTATACATACACGCAAAATTGAAAGACAAAGACTTGATATCAATATGCGCAGTTTGGGAATTAACTACGACGTAGAAAATTAGCAGCTGCACATTTTTCGCAATCTGCAGCTTGGCAAACTTCTCTTTTGCAACGAAGTGGACGATTCAGAGAACGAGGAAACCGACGAATAGAAGGAAAATGAGGAAGACAGCCAAAATGATGATGAAATTAGAAGTGTTTTTTTCAACAGGAGTAGAAATACCTTCTACAGGCGAAAGGAAGAGAAAGTCGAATTCGCTACGAATCAAGGAAGTTGATATGCCGCGTTTTGCTCTAAGTTTTCTAGACATAGAAGAGTCAATTAAACATTTTGATGGGAGTGATGAAATTCCAGTTGAGGTATGGATAAGCGACTTTGAAGATCAAGCCTTACTTATGGGTTGGAATGCGCTACAAAAGCTTATCTTCGCCAAAAAGTCACTTAAAGGTGTCGCTAAAATGTTTATATTGAGCGAAAAGGGATTAAATTCGTGGAATGCATTAAATGAGTCTTTGCTAAATGAGTTCAAGTCGAGAGTAAGCAGCAAACAAATACATACGCAACTCGGAGAGAGCAAACGACGTGCAAACGAAAATGTGCAAGAATACTTTTATCGCATGAAAGATATTGCATCCCGAGGATTTGTTGAGGAAGAAGCTCTTATTCAATACGTGATCGACGGTATCGACGAACTTTCTTTCAATAAATCAATTCTGTACGGTGCTAAAAACATGAACGAATTCAAATACAAATTGAAGGACTACCAAACAATATGTGCAAAATCGAAAGTTCTGGAAGGAAGTGTGAAAGACAAAAGCGCTTTTGCAGCAAAAAGTGGTTCAAAAGGTGGCAAAAAAGAAGTCGTTTGCTACAACTGTGGTGAAAAGGGACATATTTCTGGTGGCTGCAGCAACAAAGAAAAAGGAAGAAAATTTTTCATGTGCAACAAATTTGGACACATTTCCAAGAATTGTTCACAAAGATAAAAGGCAGTTGAAGAAAGCAAGCCTAACGCGCGAGTTTTAAGTGAGCACAGTGACATGACGAGCAAAGCAGTTTAAATCCAAAATCAGAATTGCAAGTTCAAAAAGTTCAACATTTTGCGCGAAGACTTATACAAGCAGTTAGCTTTGCCAAGGTTGAAAGAGTGCAGTGTATATCTAATTGGATTTGGAAAAGATCGCAATGCCAATAAGATCAAGCCGATTGGACAGTGTAAGCAAGCAGTATCGATTGACAACAGTGTTTATGACTTGAACTTCTTCATAGTTCCGTGTGATTGTATGGACACTCGTTTAATAATAGGGGAAGAACTGTGCTTGCAAGCAGAAGTTTCGTTCAGTCCAAGAGGTTTGCGTGTGCGAAAGTTGAACAATCTTGACGAAGATGAATTGGAATCCAATTTAATGCAAATCGAAGCAGTGCTTGACAACGAAGAACTCGATATTAATCAATCAGCCAGTGAGTATGCAAAGAAAGAGGTGCGTGAACTAATAACGAAGTACATTCCTAAACCATCAAAGTCAACAAACATTGAAATGAAAACCATTTTAAACGACGAAACCCCAATCTTTTCGCGTCCGCGTAGATTTGCATTCGCTGAAACGAAAGTAATTGACCATCAGATCGAGCAGTGGCTCTCAAACGGCGTAATCGAAGAGTCCGACTCTGAATTTACAAGCCATTTTCCGTTGCCCCTGATTGACGACCAGCTTGATCGCTTACAAGAAGCTATGATGTTCAGCACGATTGACTTGAGGAATGGCTTTTTCCATGTGCCAGTAGCCGATTCCAGCAAGAAGTACACCTCATTCGTGACCCAAAGCGGGCAGTACCAGTTCCTTAAGGTGCCTTTTGGTTTGTCAAACTCACCTGGAGTATTTCAGAGACACATTAATGCGATTTTCCGAACGCTGACTCGCAGAGGAATCGCTCTCCCTTACGTTGACGATATCATTATACCAGCAAAGGACGAAAAGGAGGCTGTATCGAACCTCAAAGAAGTTATTGGAACTTGCAGCAACTATGGGCTAGAACTCAACCTAAAGAAATGTCATTTCCTGCAGACCCGTATTCAGTTTTTAGGTCACATCATCGAGAATAAAACAATTTCCCCGACGCCTCAGAAGATCGATGCCGTTTCGAAATTCAAGACTCCACAGAATCTCAAGCAGCTAGAGAGTTTTCTGGGTCTTACCGGATACTTCAGAAAGATTATCTACAACTATGCTCTTATTTCGAAACCCCTGACTGATCTGACTAAAAATAAAGAAAATTTCGTAATTGGTCCAGAAGAAGAGAACGCGATTGAATCCTTAAAAAAGAACTTGACTTCCACACCTGTTTTGGCAATTTACAACCCGAAGTGTGACACCGAGGTACATACTGATGCATCAATCGATGGATTTGGCGCCGTGCTTTTGCAAAAATTACCAGTTGACGGCCAATTTCACCCTGTCTACTTCATGAGTACGAAAACAACGGATGCTCAGCGAAAATATTCAAGCTACGAATTAGAGGTATTAGCGATTATCGAGGCCATAACAAAGTTCAGAGTGTATCTCCTTGGCATTCCATTTAAGATAATCACAGATTGTAATGCATTCGCGAAGACGCTAGACAAGCAAAGCCTGTGCACTAGAGTTGCACGCTGGGTACTTTTGCTCCAAGAGTACGACTACAAAGTTGAACACCGTTCAGGTTCACGTATGAAGCACGTTGATGCCCTTTCCAGGTACCCAATAATGACGATCGTTGACGACTCCATTGCCCTTGGTTTCAAGCAAGCGCAAGAAAAAGATGAACACCTGAAAGCGATTATTAAAATCCTAGAAGACTCCAACTCACCATATGAAGACTATTTTCTGAAGGCCGGTGTCCTGTACAAACTTTTTTAAGGACTTAGAACTAATTGTAGTTCCCAAGGACATGCAGAAGCAGATCATTGGTAGAGCACATGACCGAGGACACTTTGCTATTAAAAAAACGAAGGCGCTGATTTGCAACGAGTATTTCATCGAAAACATTGACGAAAAAATTCAGAAGTACATCGACTGCTGCATTCCGTGCATTTTGACCAACCGCAAGCGTGGCAAACAGGAGGGCTGGTTACATCCATTGCACAAAGAGGATTTCCCGCTGCATACCTATCACATTGATTTCTTAGGTCCACTAGACTCCACAAGCAAAAATTACAAGCACATTCTCGCCGTAATCGACTCCTTTACGAAATTCTGTTGGCTTTACCCTACCAAGTCAACCACTGCCAGCGAAGTCATAGCCAAACTACGAGGCCAAAGTTATATATTTGGTAACCCAGCTTGCAATATATCGGACCGAGGCTCAGCTTTTACCGCGCAAGACTATCTTCAGTATTGCGAAGACGAAGGCATAAGGGTGGTGAAATCAACGACAGGCCTACCACGTGTTAACGGACAAGTGGAAAGACTGAATGCCATCATTATTTCAGTTCTATCCAAACTGAGTGTGGATGATCCCACAAAGTGGTACAGACACGTCGATCGACTTCAACAAGCCATTAACTCCACTTTTTCGAGAAGCATCGACGCCACTCCTTTCGAGGTTTTATTCGGAGTCAAAATGAGAAACAAAGATGACCAGAAGCTTCAAGAAATTATCAACAACGAGTCCATAGCCTTGTTTCGGAACACGCGTAACGACCTTCGACTCAAGGCAAAAAGTTAAATTTTAAAAATCCAAACCGAAAACAAGAAGACCTACAACTTACGACGTAAACCGGCAAAGACTTATAAGATTGGTGAACTAGTAGCCATTAAACGAACGCAGTTTGGCGGCGGTCTCAAACTAAAACCGAAGTATTTGGGTCCTTACGAAATAATTAAAGTGAAGCACAATAATGCCTATAATGTCCAAAAAGTCGGCAACTCAGATGGACCACAAATGTCTTCAACCTGTGCAGAGTACCTTAAGCCGTGGTCCACCCTCGAAGACAAAGACGAAACATTCGAGGCGAATGTTTAATCAGAATGGCCGAATGTGGGAGTGAGATTGCATTATTCCCCGAATCCCTCACATAAAACCCCAGCATTCGTATGACATGACGCCCTAGACAACGAGAGAAGCAGCTAAAACTAAGAAGACGAGTAGATGGTCAAATGACGAATTCCAAGAAGACGAGCGTTTTAAGAAGACGAGCGTTCCAAGAAGACGAGCGTTCCAGGAAGACGAGCAGATGGAAAAGCAGACGACGATCACTACAACGAGATGTGACGACGAGGAGACGAGCAGAGCAACATATCGAGAGGACGAGCGTTAGTTGCTGACGAGATCGAGTTGAGTAAAGACGTGCTTAAGCGAACGACGTGTGACGACGAAACGACGGTTAAAACAAACACAAAGATTTCTTACTATGTTAATTAATATTAATAATCAAACTTTTAAATTATAACCTACTTATTAAATAAAAACCCCACATTTGGGAGCTCGCCGGGAAGTATCCGAGGAAAGCTGAAGGTGAAAGTGAAAAGTGACTAAAGACGACTGTGAAAATAACATTTTTTTCTAAACTATGGCTTGCCTAAACGATCTGATTTCCAATACGCTGAAAAGTGCATCGAAAGAAAGCATTTGTGCACTTCACAAATTCATATTCGAAGGAGAAGGGGACAGAAACAATCGCAAACGTTTACGTGAATTTGCTGGCTTTCAGTATGACGAAAATGACGCAGTTTATAAATCCAAATGTGTATACATACACGCAAAATTGAAAGACAAAGACTTGATATCAATATGCGCAGTTTGGGAATTAACTACGACGTAGAAAATTAGCAGCTGCACATTTTTCGCAATCTGCAGCTTGGCAAACTTCTCTTTTGCAACGAAGTGGACGATTCAGAGAACGAGGAAACCGACGAATAGAAGGAAAATGAGGAAGACAGCCAAAATGATGATGAAATTAGAAGTGTTTTTTCAACAGGAGTAGAAAAACCTTCTACAGGCGAAAGGAAGAGAAAGTCGAATTCGCAACGAATCAAGGAAGTTGATATGCCGCGTTTTGCTCTAAGTTTTCTAGACATAGAAGAGTCAATTAAACATTTTGATGGGAGTGATGAAATTCCAGTTGAGGTATGGATAAGCGACTTTGAAGATCAAGCCTTACTTATGGGTTGGAATGCGCTACAAAAGCTTATCTTCGCCAAAAAGTCACTTAAAGGTGTCGCTAAAATGTTTATATTGAGCGAAAAGGGATTAAATTCGTGGAATGCATTAAATGAGTCTTTGCTAAATGAGTTCAAGTCGAGAGTAAGCAGCAAACAAATACATACGCAACTCGGAGAGAGCAAACGACGTGCAAACGAAAATGTGCAAGAATACTTTTATCGCATGAAAGATATTGCATCCCGAGGATTTGTTGAGGAAGAAGCTCTTATTCAATACGTGATCGACGGTATCGACGAACTTTCTTTCAATAAATCAATTCTGTACGGTGCTAAAAACATGAACGAATTCAAATACAAATTGAAGGACTACCAAACAATAAGTGCAAAATCGAAAGTTCTGGAAGGAAGTGTGAAAGACAAAAGCGCTTTTGCAGCAAAAAGTGGTTCAAAAGGTGGCAAAAAAGAAGTCGTTTGCTACAACTGTGGTGAAAAGGGACATATTTCTGGTGGCTGCAGCAACAAAGAAAAAGGAAGAAAATGTTTCATGTGCAACAAATTTGGACACATTTCCAAGAATTGTTCACAAAGATAAAAGGCAGTTGAAGAAAGCAAGCCTAACGCGCGAGTTTTAAGTGAGCACAGTGACATGACGAGCAAAGCAGTTTAAATCCAAAATCAGAATTGCAAGTTCAAATAGTTCAACATTTTGCGCGAAGACTTATACAAGCAGTTAGCTTTGCCAAGGTTGAAAGAGTGCAGTGTGTATCTAATTGGATTTGGAAAAGATCGCAATGCCAATAAGATCAAGCCGATTGGACAGTGTAAGCAAGCAGTATCGATTGGCAACAGTGTTTATGACTTGAACTTCTTCATAGATCCGTGTGATTGTATGGACACTCGTTTAATAATAGGGGAAGAACTGTGCTTGCAAGCAGAAGTTTCGTTCAGTCCAAGTGTTTTGCGTGTGCGAAAGTTGAACAATCTTGACGAAGATGAATTGGAATCCAATTTAATGCAAATCGAAGCAGTGCTTGACAACGAAGAACTCGATATTAATCAATCAGCCAGTGAGTATGCAAAGAAAGAGGTGCGTGAACTAATAACGAAGTACATTCCTAAACCATCAAAGTCAACAAACATTGAAATGAAAACCATTTTAAACGACGAAACCCCAATCTTTTCGCGTCCGCGTAGATTTGCATTCGCTGAAACGAAAGTAATTGACCATCAGATCGAGCAGTGGCTCTCAAACGGCGTAATCGAAGAGTCCGACTCTGAATTTACAAGCCATTTTCCGTTGCCCCTGATTGACGACCAGCTTGATCGCTTACAAGAAGCTATGATGTTCAGCACGATTGACTTGAGGAATGGCTTTTTCCATGTGCCAGTAGCCGATTCCAGCAAGAAGTACACCTCATTCGTGACCCAAAGCGGGCAGTACCAGTTCCTTAAGGTGCCTTTTGGTTTGTCAAACTCACCTGGAGTATTTCAGAGACACATTAATGCGATTTTCCGAACGCTGACTCGCAGAGGAATCGCTCTCCCTTACGTTGACGATATCATTATACCAGCAAAGGACGAAAAGGAGGCTGTATCGAACCTCAAAGAAGTTATTGGAACTTGCAGCAACTATGGGCTAGAACTCAACCTAAAGAAATGTCATTTCCTGCAGACCCGTATTCAGTTTTTAGGTCACATCATCGAGAATAAAACAATTTCCCCGACGCCTCAGAAGATCGATGCCGTTTCGAAATTCAAGACTCCACAGAATCTCAAGCAGCTAGAGAGTTTTCTGGGTCTTACCGGATACTTCAGAAAGATTATCTACAACTATGCTCTTATTTCGAAACCCCTGACTGATCTGACTAAAAATAAAGAAAATTTCGTAATTGGTCCAGAAGAAGAGAACGCGATTGAATCCTTAAAAAAGAACTTGACTTCCACACCTGTTTTGGCAATTTACAACCCGAAGTGTGACACCGAGGTACATACTGATGCATCAATCGATGGATTTGGCGCCGTGCTTTTGCAAAAATTACCAGTTGACGGCCAATTTCACCCTGTCTACTTCATGAGTACGAAAACAACGGATGCTCAGCGAAAATATTCAAGCTACGAATTAGAGGTATTAGCGATTATCGAGGCCATAACAAAGTTCAGAGTGTATCTCCTTGGCATTCCATTTAAGATAATCACAGATTGTAATGCATTCGCGAAGACGCTAGACAAGCAAAGCCTGTGCACTAGAGTTGCACGCTGGGTACTTTTGCTCCAAGAGTACGACTACAAAGTTGAACACCGTTCAGGTTCACGTATGAAGCACGTTGATGCCCTTTCCAGGTACCCAATAATGACGATCGTTGACGACTCCATTGCCCTTGGTTTCAAGCAAGCGCAAGAAAAAGATGAACACCTGAAAGCGATTATTAAAATCCTAGAAGACTCCAACTCACCATATGAAGACTATTTTCTGAAGGCCGGTGTCCTGTACAAACTTTTTAAGGACTTAGAACTAATTGTAGTTCCCAAGGACATGCAGAAGCAGATCATTGGTAGAGCACATGACCGAGGACACTTTGCTATTAAAAAAACGAAGGCGCTGATTTGCAACGAGTATTTCATCGAAAACATTGACGAAAAAATTCAGAAGTACATCGACTGCTGCATTCCGTGCATTTTGACCAACCGCAAGCGTGGCAAACAGGAGGGCTGGTTACATCCATTGCACAAAGAGGATTTCCCGCTGCATACCTATCACATTGATTTCTTAGGTCCACTAGACTCCACAAGCAAAAATTACAAGCACATTCTCGCCGTAATCGACTCCTTTACGAAATTCTGTTGGCTTTACCCTACCAAGTCAACCACTGCCAGCGAAGTCATAGCCAAACTAGGAGGCCAAAGTTATATATTTGGTAACCCAGCTTGCAATATATCGGACCGAGGCTCAGCTTTTACCGCGCAAGACTATCTTCAGTATTGCGAAGACGAAGGCATAAGGGTGGTGAAATCAACGACAGGCCTACCACGTGTTAACGGACAAGTGGAAAGACTGAATGCCATCATTATTTCAGTTCTATCCAAACTGAGTGTGGATGATCCCACAAAGTGGTACAGACACGTCGATCGACTTCAACAAGCCATTAACTCCACTTTTTCGAGAAGCATCGACGCCACTCCTTTCGAGGTTTTATTCGGAGTCAAAATGAGAAACAAAGATGACCAGAAACTTCAAGAAATTATCAACAACGAGTCCATAGCCTTGTTTCGGAACACGCGTAACGACCTTCGACTCAAGGCAAAAAGTTAAATTTTAAAAATCCAAACCGAAAACAAGAAGACCTACAACTTACGACGTAAACCGGCAAAGACTTATAAGATTGGTGAACTAGTAGCCATTAAACGAACGCAGTTTGGCGGCGGTTTCAAACTAAAACCGAAGTATTTGGGTCCTTACGAAATAATTAAAGTGAAGCACAATAATGCCTATAATGTCCAAAAAGTCGGCAACTCAGATGGACCACAAATGTCTTCAACCTGTGCAGAGTACCTTAAGCCGTGGCCCACCCTCGAAGACAAAGACGAAACATTCGAGGCGAATGTTTAATCAGAATGGCCGAATGTGGGAGTGAGATTGCATTATTCCCCGAATCCCTCACATAAAACCCCAGCATTCGTATGACATGACGCCCTAGACAACGAGAGAAGCAGCTAAAACTAAGAAGACGAGTAGATGGTCAAATGACGAATTCCAAGAATAATAAAAACCCCACAGTAACTTATCTAACTCACTAAGATTGTGCGTTAATTCTCTTTTAATTGTTTGATCTGTATATTTGGAAAAATCTTTATTTGGATTAAGTATTTCCTTTACTAGGCTACTGAGATTTGTCTCTAAGACTGTTTTTATTTTTTCCTCAATGTCCCTCTCGGTCATGATTCGCGTGTTTATTTGTGTGGTACTGTCTGTCTGCCAAATCTTGTTCGGTCATTTTGGGTATGGATATATGAGCAGCGAAAAGTTTATTTTAATTTTTTTAATTTTTGTTATTCAGAATTCGGAAGTTGTCTTCTAATAATTAGGGTGTGAGATTTTTTATTATAGGGTGTATTTTGTAATTATTGTACCTTAATTCACGTTCCCTTCGAACGGATGCTAAAGGGATCACGGCGATAAAATTTGGCCTGATTATTCCACCGGGTACAAGTCTTGTTTTTTTCAGGAGTGACAATTTGCGGCGTTTTTTGAACGGCACTTTTGTACTTCCGAATCTCGGGATTTTTAGTTTTTCACTTCTCACTGATTGTGCGGAGGTTCGAAACGAAACTTCAGAATTTTTTGCTTTCTGAACTTCGCGAGACGCGGAACTTGTTATCCAATCGCGGTTTTTATTCAGGTCCCTCTTCGGGCGTCAGTTAAAAGATTGATTATGAAAAATCAAACTTTTCTTTATTGAGTTGGATTAAGAACTGATTTACTTAGGTTAAACAATTGTTTTTTATAGCTACGCGTCAATCCATTGCTGCCGCCGTCTCTGCCGTTGTTGGTCATTCTGCTGACGTTCTTTCATATTATTGGTTGCTGCTCTTGGTCGCCGTTGCCGTTGACCAAACTTAATTG
This sequence comes from Drosophila gunungcola, assembly GCF_025200985.1. Lineage (NCBI taxonomy): Eukaryota > Metazoa > Arthropoda > Insecta > Diptera > Drosophilidae > Drosophila > Drosophila gunungcola. The sequence goes on from NW_026453230.1 coordinate 418,000, forward strand.
TAATTGGCCAGTGCATTTTAATTATTGTTTTTATTGTATGCACTTAGTTGAGTTCGATCAACTTTGGAAATAGGCTATTCTGCATTCCCACGATCGCTGACCAAAAGGTAAGGCTAAAAGCTATATTGAGGGCATGGCTTTGCTGTTAGTTGTGCAATAAATGCTCTCTTCTTCGGTTTGGGAAATTGTATTATTGAGGGCATTGGTTTGCAGTTTGTTGTGCAATCGATGCTTACTCTTTTCCTCTGTCTGGGAAATTGTATTATTTTGGGTTTTAACTTATATATTAAAATTGACCAAGAATTCACCGTGGAAAAATCAATTGGATGTGCCAACATACAAAACGACCGAGAAGTGCACCAAACGGCGATCGCCGAAGTCTCAGAAACCGAACTTAGGCTTCCAACCGATTGACGAAACGCATATTTCCCCTTCAACTCTCCGAAAAGCACAGAAGAGTGCGACAAATCGGTATCACCCGCATCGCTCAGCTTGCAAAACATCCCTCTCAGTCGCCAATTACTCCGCAAGAAATCACCAAAACAATGGAAGTAAGCATTCACGTCAGCTGGGTCATCATTAACCAGCACTGTTGCAACGGTGAGTTCCACCCTCACAACAAAAACTACAACAACAAGCTTGGTTTCACATTGTAGCCCACCTACAAATACCGGCTTAAGTATATTGGTACCGTCATTACATGCTGAAATTGCATCAAACCGCCCTATGCTACAAACTGGTATGGATAGGTACGCTTTACATCTGCGTAAGCTTAGCCCGCAACCCAAAAAACACGAAAACGTTTCTAAATTGGCCAAGCTCAAAAACAAGTTGGCACTGATAGACAATGACGACGAAATAGAGCCCAAACAAGTCCCCAATGCCAAGACGTCTCCAATTTAGTTACGTGAAACAATAAGCAATGAGCTGGTGAACATATGAACAATGCCTCATCGGCGAGCATTACGTTCACGTTATGTCACTGACCAAAGGCAACCTAAAAGAAACCAAACACCAGATTCTAAATGAGGAGAATTACCGAATCGTAACCAAAGCGTTGCAAGACAAAAATAAAAGCTTTCATACGTTTTAGCTAAAAAACAGCAAAGGGCTGGAAGTAGTTAAAAAAGGAATTGAACCTAACGCTTCTTCTGGCGATAAATTTCGTTTTTTGGAATCGGAAAGCTTTTCGGTAAAAGGAGCCATAAATAAATATCCGCAGTCTACGTTTAAAATAAAACTAGGTGCCGAAACGGTGCAAATCAAGAAAAGCTCAGTTCACCCCTTTTCCGGCTCAATTCACAAACTGTCAAGAATTGGGTCATAAGAAAACTTATTGTACCCTGCGCTCAGTGTGCTTTACATATGGAGACTTACATGCCACAGCATCCTGAAAGGCCAATAAGGACGATGCAACAGTGAGGAAATGCGGTAATTGCGGTGGTAACCATACTGCTAACTATAGAGGATGCCCGGTATATAAAACCTTAAAAGACCGTTAGCAATTTTTACACTAACCCAACGGTCGCAACTGCCAATATTCTTCAGTACCCTCCATTAATGGCACCCAAGCACGGAGAAACGCCTGTGTATTCGACCACAACACCCGTAGTGTCATTCGCTAACGCTCTTCGGTATCCAGGTATGGTTTCAATCAAAACAACAGGGCCAGCACCAGAAACTAACAGTAATTCAACAAATCTAAGAACAAACACTTCAAAAACGCTGAATTGCTTAGAAACATTGATCGCATCACTGCAACAAAGTCTCATGAAATTCATGACATTCATGCAAATAACATTGTTGGAGCTAATGAAGAATCAAAATCACCTGATCCAATTACTTACCAACCAACATAATAAATAATGTCCTCTCTTAGAATTTACTTCTGGAATTCTAACGAAAAATCCCAGCACAAGCTAGAGCTGTGAGCTATATTAATTTTAGAAACGCATATAACAAACAAACACAATGTCTACACTATTAATTAAATATTTTATGGCACGCATCATCCGGACGGCAAAGCTCACGGTGGTACTGGTATATTGGTAAAAAAACTAATAAAACATAATCTTCTTCCAGCGTACGAAACAACCTAAATACAAAAATAAGCATAAATACAAACTGTGTTATGACCTCACTAGCCGCAGTTTACTGTCCTCCACGATTTTCTGTCACCGAAAAAAATGTATGCACTTTAATTCAGTAGGAGTCCTGTTCCTAGCAGCAGGTGACTATTATGTGAAACACACTTACAAGGGATCTCTATACAGCACGATTGTCCAACAAAGCAATAAACTGGACTTTGTCTCGCCAGAAACAACCTCATACTGTCCAACTGACCCAAAAAAACAGCCAGATTAAATTGGCTTTACCACTCGCATGTACTTATGCACCTCTTTGAGCGCTTGCAGATATCCAAAAACAAAGAACAAAACGAATTGGCTAACACAAAAAGGAAATCAGTTCACACATCAACCTAAATCCAATCATCAACAGCACTAAGGACATAGATGACGCAGTTAAAAACCTGGAAACACATCATGTATCCGCTGCAAGTAACGCAACATCAAAAAGTTCAATATAAGGCACCAGAACTCACAAACAGTTATGTTGATATTAGGCAGGGAAAAGCGCCGTCTCGGCCGAGACCATCAGGTCAACATCTGGACACGAAAAACTAGTAACGGCTTTTTAGAATGCTGAGACAAGAAAAAAAATAGGCCCAAGAAAATTATTTTCAAAACTTATCCTCCACGAACACAAGGTTGCCTCTCTGAAAAGCTCATCCTAAGCTAATGGGCTAATAGCGCTGGAGAAAAAGCGATCGTTTTCGCAAATCACCTTTACAACGTTTTTAAGCCAAATGGAGCTGCAGGCACGTACACAATCCCTGCGCTAAGCAAAGACGAGCACACCACATATGTCTCATTCCAGAATACTAAGATTTCCAAGGTCATCAAGGGGCAACCAAGGCCAAATAAATCTCCTGGGCTTGACAATATCCCACCCAAATTGGTAATACAACTTCCTTGCGCAACAGATTACATCAGAAAAATGTAAATGCCATATCGACATTAAGTAACTTTCCGCAACAGTGGAAAAAATCTATTATATTTTTCCACACAAGGGAAAAACTCCGGTTCAATGCACAAACTGTCAAGATTTTGGTTTCACGAAAATTTATTGCACCCTGCGCTCAGTGTGCGTTGCATGTGAAGACCAACTTGCCACAGCATCCTGCAAGGCCAATAAGGACGATGCAAGAGTGAGGAAATTCGGTAATGGCGGTGGTAACCATGTTGCTAACGATAGAGGATGCCTGGTGTACAAGACCTTGCAATTCCAGAATAAAAATAATTTCTAACAGTACCCAAACGGTCTCATCTGCCAATATTCTTCAGTACTCTCCACTAAGGGCCCCCAACCACGCCAGTATAAATGACCACAACACCCAGAGTGTCATTCGCTAACGCTCTTTGGTATCCAAGAACAAACACTTAAAAACGCTCAATGGCTTAGAATCACTGATCGCCTCTCTACAACAAAGCCTCTTGAACTTCATGACATTCATGAAGACAACAATGTCGGACCTAACGAAGAATCAAAATCGCCTGATCCAAATACTTACCAAACAACACAACAAATAATTTCCTTTCCTAGAATTTTCTTCTGGAATTCCTCAACACAATCTTTTTCCAGCGGACGAAACAACCTACTTGCAGACTAAAACAACAATCCAAAGCCAGGACAAAAAAAAAACTCTTCCTTCGTCATACAGACCGATAAGCCTCCTCTCATGTCTATCCAAGCTCTTGGAAAATCTTATTCTTCAACGCATTATGCCACATTTGACAGAACGCAGTGTCATCCCGGATCATCAATTTGGATGTAAAGAAAATCATGGTACCATTCAACAAGTCAATAGAATTACCTCCGAAATTTGAATTGCTTTTAAAAACAGGGAGTATTGCTCTGTTATCTCTTTAGACGTCTCTCAGGCTTTTGTCAGAATATGGCTGAAAAACGTTTACAATGAGCATAAATCTTCATTTTAAGCCTAGTCTTCACGGTAAGACACAAAAGTTACTTAACTAAAGAGATTGACATCGCGGCAGGAGTACCACAAGGAAGCGTCCTCGGACCCAGTCTTTACGGCAGAACCAGCGACTGATAACATCTAAAACATAATCATTACTTCTCACATAAAAGTGAACGAGCAACATTGCATTGTTCGGAGTGCAAACAAATGTCCCGACAACTGCACTGGCTAATAAACTACCGCTCTCCACAAAGGTTAGAGTTCAAATTTATGCTCTACAACACTGTTACAAAGCCTGTCTAAAAGTTTTGCTGTGATCTTTGGGGCAATATATAGATCTGATTCAAAAAGCACAGTCAAAAGTGCTAAGAACTATAACTAAACATCCTCTTATTAAAAGAAGAAATGGCCCAACTAAAATCCAAATACATATCCAAGTTATCAACGCTCTCTAAGCAGCTAGCACGCCCTCTTGCCAAACTAGAACACAAACGCGACTAAGAAGAAATGACTTACCAGCCCGGTAGCTAACGAGGCCACTCTTTAACCAAATGCCCTAATAACGGGCATCAACTAAATTTATTGATTTAAGTCTTTATAACATGTTGTTAGTCCCCTAAGGGAAATGATTCAACAAATAAAGAAAAAGTCACATCCAAAAAAAAAAAACTAACTGTTTTATAAAACTATTAAATGGTGAAAGAGCCAACTTGTCTAAGTAAAAGAAACTAACAAGAAAATAGATTTACTACAAGATGGAGCCATTTTTAATCAGGAACAAACACAGTAAACAAAACACAACTAAAAGGTTTATATTTAATTTGGATCAATGACTCTATATTTCTAAATAATTAAACCTATATTAACAGCGAAAACAAAATATTGAATTATATATAATAATATAAATATTCTCAATCCATTTTGCCAAATTAATAATAACAAAATATCAGTTTCCTTTATAAAACTAGTTTTAATCTTTGCATATTTAATTTTTACACATGAAAAAACGCTTGACAAACGACTCAACGTTCAATGTGAAAAGTGGTATAGATTTTAAAGAACGAATCAATGACACTCGTTGTTTGCGCACTTGGAGCTTTTTATTTTAAGTCACTAATTGTAGGGCGAGAGCGGGAGCCAATAAAGCTTTCGTCCGTTCGCTCTTGCGAACCTTAGCATTAGTTAGGTTTTAAGAGAAATTAATGGAATATTAAATTTAGTGATCAGCTGAACTTCATCGTAACCACTCCCGTTGGACTTTCGCACAAATTTTCCACAAGTTATCGCAAATAAATTATCTCGAACCTACTGCAAGCACAAGTTTCGCGTTTCTTAATACAAATTAAGTATTAAATTTTCATAGTGACCCCGACGTGATCGCAGTAGAGTTCGCGATTTGTTTACACATTTTTTTCGGTGAAAAGCAAACACAAAAAAAACAATTTATTCGTATCGATTCGGATAAAAAATTAAATTTTCTGCAGTTCCTGGTGTTGCCCAAGACGTTTCTTACATTTTAATTGCTTAATTTGCTGCTGCCGTTGGAACATGGATGTAAAAAAGGAAGTTGCAATGATCGAGTGCTAAAAGTTGAAAGTTAGTTTGTGGCGTTTTGTCAATTGTGCTTTGGCCCATTTCTCAACTTTTTGCATTCGTGTAAAAATCGGAATAACAACCAAAAATCAGCAATAAACATAATATATTTCGAATTATATGTGAATGTGCGAACTTAATTCCCCCAATTTTTGTCGTAGTGAGCACCAATTTAGGGTATAAATAAAACAGCTGGAAAAAAGTCTAAATTGTGAAAAGTGTAGTTCTCAAAAATTAGTGGCAAAAACTTTCGCCGCAGTTTGTCTGAACATTTATCCGCGATTTTTTTTTCCATTTGCGCGCCTTTTGGAGTCAGGCTTATATATTCGTTGCCCTTAGTTATCAGTCAGTGTATCTGAAAATTTAATACTGTTTTGTATTAACGACGCGAAAACTTGTGAATGCAGTAGTTCGACGATGTTAAAATGCGAATTTGTGAAAACTATTTCGAAAGCGCGACGAAAAGGAGTGGCTACGATGACGTTCGATTGATCACTGACTATTATATTTCAATAATTTCTCTTAGAACCTAACTTATGCTACGGTGGCGAGAGACGGGGCGAATTCGCAAGAGCGAACGGACGAAAGCTTTATTGGCTCCCGCTCTCGCCCTACAACTAGTGATTTAAATACAAGCGCCAAGTGCGCAAACACCGCCCCCTCTGAAGGGACGATGTCCTTCAGCCCAGAACGGGAAACAGGGGCAGTCGGTGGACAGCTCGCCGATATTCCCCGTTCTGCGTCCTGACGTCCGCCACGCGAACCTTGCTATCGGCGCCGGCGTGCACCGCTACCACTCGTCCAATCCTTCACTGCTTGGGCGGAAGGTTGTCTTCTGCGACGACGACGAGCGCTCCCACGACGAGTTTGGGCTCCCCCTAATGCCACTTGGACCGGTGCTGGAGGCTGGATATGTACTCCCGGGACCATCGCTGCCAAAACCTGTGCCTGAGAGACGAGACACCTCGCCATCGTCGCAAGCAGGTCAGGCTGATCTGGTCCGGGAGCGCCGCTGATGGTGGGGCCAGAAGAGGGCCGCCAATGAGCAGATGCCCGGGGGTCAGGTCCTCGCCGTCGTTCGGGTCGCTGCTTAGAGCGCCGAGGGGCCTGGAGTTGAGCTCCTCCGCGGTCAAGAGGTCTTGGCATACAGTCCGAAGGAACAGGTGCTTTGCAGACTTCACACCTGCCTCCCATAGTCCGCCGAGGTGCGGTGCTCTGGGCGGTATGAACGCAAACTCGCATCCTTTTTTTGATGCGAATGTTTCGATACCGCCCCCTGCTCCTCCAGACGGGCTCGGAACTCTCTCATGTGGCGATCTGCGCCGACGAAATTGGTGGCGTTGTCGCACCACACCTTCTCCGGAATCCCGCGACGACTCACGAACCTTTGAAATGTCAACCAGAACGCATCAGTGGTTAGGTCAGACACTAATTCTAAGTGGACCGCTTTGGACGCAAAACAGACGAACAAGGCGACGTACGACTTGTACGGTGGCTTACCACGGATGTGCTGAAGGGACCACAAAAATCAACGCCACAAATATTGAACGGGCGGAGAGCTCGAAGTCTATCTGCTGGCAAGTTTCCCATAATTTGCGTCAAGAATTGCGGCTTACAGCGAAAGCAGCGCATGCACGACCGAACTGTTCGTCGGCAGACTTCTTGAGCATTAACTAGCCAGATTTTCTCGCGCAGACGACTTACGAGAGCTCGTGGGCCAGCGTGACAGTTCGTAACGTGCAGGTATGACACATAGAATCTGACGAACTGTGAGCTTTTAGACAGCAACAACGGGAAATTGGCTTCGTACGGGATAGGAGCATTCAATAACCGACCCCCAACTCGTAGCAATGTCGAGGAGCACCAATCTAAATTATTTTCCTGAAGAAAAGGGTTTAACTTTTGAATATTCGTTGCTACCGGTTTATTTTTCCGAATTTTACTTATGTCGTCCCTGAATTCGTGAAATTGGATAACTTCGACAATTTTATCAAAAGCGAAATCCAGTTCTCTTGGCGAAATACTTTTTTCAAAGGGCTTCGACACCTTTGTGCACCTTTGAATAAAACGAAAAGCCCACACGAAAACTCTCAGAAGCTTCAGGTGCGACGAAAAGGACTCTATTTTCTGAAGCACATAATTTGGCTCTGGGCTGACTACGAGAGCTATTGCCGATTTGCGTATCTCCATCGACATTACATCAGCCGGCAGTTCGAAATGTTTATTTACAGGCCAATTATTTTCTGAGTCTAGCAAGAACGAAGGCCCACCGAATCTGCTGGGTTGACTTTCGTGGGAACGTGTCTTCAAATTGCTTTCTCCGACCACTCCTGAATTTCTGCAACCCGGTTTGAAACAAAAAACGACAACGGCGAGGGATGGGTTTTGATCCAGTGTAAAGTGATCTCGGAGTCTGTTCACAGGAATACATTATCAATTCATATACAATTTAGCAATGGCCGGACACGATTATAGAGATCTGCTAAAAGGTGAGCTGCACACAGTCAAGGCGAGGCAAAGTTTTCATCTTGAGGGGAGCTACTTTCGATTTGGCGGTCAATAAAGACACTTTAAAATCTCAGCAGTTTGAGTACGAACGTAGATGATGGAAGTGTCAGCGAAACCATATATTTGAATCGGGACTTGTGGATCTGTGTTGACGAATAGCGATACTTTAATTTTCGGCAGCTGCAGAAGCGTCGCTTTAAACGTCTCCCACGACGTAAGCAACTGCATCGGTAGCGACTCGTCCCAATCCTATTTTCGAAGCCACAGTTCCAGCAAAAAAATCTTTGCATTTGTGACCAAAGGACACAAGAGGCCAAGTGGGTCGAAAAGTCGAGCAGTCAACGACAAAATATTTCGCTTTGTACACGCATTGAACAGAGTCTATCCTGGCAGCGACAATCGAAAAACTCCTATTTCCATTCTTTTAGGGTTAGATTGGGATTGCTGAACAGTTTTGGGCTTGGAAGCCTCTTCCGCTACCATGTGTTGGTATCGCCTGTTGAGGGCCACCTCACATTCGCTCCAAAGTGGAAGCGAAGTATAATCTAACTCTTCTTCCCATTTTATTTTAGTTCCTGCATCAACCTTGCTCATTACCTGATGTATTAAAATAGCATTAGTAATGCGTCTATCATTCCCAATAGACAGCAAGGAGTCATACAAGGCTGTGACCGTGTCTCATGTGGGTTTTCAAGGCTGTAGCTGAAGGCTGGGAAATTTTATGCATATTAAAAAGTGTCGATATGTTGTCAAAAAAAAATAAGACAATATGCTAAACACGAAATTAAATGATTGAATTTTTCAATATCGTAAAAAGTGTCATCTTTGTCAATGAAAGTTTCGAAAAGGCTTATACTATTTTTAAATTCGGATTCGCCCTCGGTGGGCGGCATTGAGGAGGGCGATTTGCTGGCGGAGCGGATTTCTCGATATTATTTTGTTTGCACTTATTTAAAATCGAAATCAGCCATGACTTTGTCATTACGGCCCTCTCTTCCAACCCTTCTTTTGTATCTTTCACTTCTATTTTGTTTTGCGCAAGTGAAGCATTTTCAATGTGCGTATTTAGAATCTCTAATCGATACTTAAGCTCAACCGGATTTACAGATAATTTAGCTTCTTTTAAATGGCGATAAGTTCGGCTAATGCTTTTCATGCTAACATCTCGTTGATTTTTAAGCTCTTCGATATCCTTAGTTGCCATTGCGTTTATTTGTATTTATTTTGTTGGTATCGAAGAGGTGTTAAATATTTATTTTTATGAAATTATTTATTTGTTAATAAAAAAATCAACTATTACCGATCGCACACAGTATAGGGGAGCTAAGTCCCGATAGAAGTAAAGCGAAAAATATCTAAATCGGGTTTTTATATTATTTATATAAACCCTGCGACAGAAATATGCCGCACGCACGCACTGATGGGGAGCTAACGCTCAAGCTCAAGCGTACCGAAAAAACGAACAAACGTTTAAGCAGACCGAAAATTGCACTGCTGCAGCGATCGAGAACGAAAACGGCCAAAGATAACTCAAAATAGCGGCAGCGGTGTCGGTGTGCGTGTGTATGTGTACGCGGCTAACGGCGCTTCCTAGGCAAATGCTTACGGAGAGTGATACTGTTTGCGCACTTAGCGCTTGTATTTAAATCACTAGTTGAAGGGCGAGAGCGGGAGCCAATAAAGCTTTCGTCCGTTCGCTCTTGCGAATTCGCCCCTTCTCTCGCCACCGTAGCATAAGTTAGGTTCTAAGAGAACTTATTGAAATATAATAGTCAGTGATCAATCGAACGTCATCGTAGCCACTCCTTTTCGTCGCGCTTTCGAAATAGTTTTCACAAATTCGCAATTTAACATCGTCGAACTACTGCAGTCACAAGTTTTCGCGTCGTTAATACAAAACAGTATTAAATTTTCATGGTGACCCCGACGTGATAAGCAGTAGAGTTCGCGAGTTTTAATTTTTTTTCGGTGAAAAACTATAAACATTACCAACAAAAACCAAAATCAATTTATTCGTGTCGGTTCGGCCAATAAATTAAATTCAACAATATTTCGTCGCTGGAAATTTTCTGCCGTTCCTTGAAGTTGCGCCTGACGTTTCGGCAAATTTAATTGCTTAATTTGCTGCTGCCGCCAAATGGAAGTTAAAAAGGAAGTTGCAATTATCAAGTCGGCCATCCAGGTATTGAGTGCCAAAAGTTGAAAGTTAATCTGTGGCGTTTTGTCAATTGTGTTTTGGCCCATCTTTCAACTGTTTGCATTCGTGTAAAAATCGGTAGATAGTGAGCATTCTAACCAAGAAATAAAAATTTGCATGTACTAACAACCGAAATTCAGCAATAAACATAATATATTTCGAATTATATGTGAATCGCTTTGGCCCATAAACAAGCAAAGAAAATACTCGTCGTCGACCCAATTAGTGCGAACTTAATTCCCCCAACTTTCGTCGTAGTGATCACCAATTTAGGGTATAAATAAAACAGCTGGAAAAAAGTGCAAATTGTGAAAAGTGTAGCTCTCAAAAAAAATTAGCGGCAAGGCTGGATATGTACTCCCGGGACCATCGCTGCCAAAACCTGTGCCTGAGAGACGAGACACCTCGCCATCGTCGCAAGCAGGTCAGGCTGATCTGGTCCGGGAGCGCCGCTGATGGTGGGGCCAGAAGAGGGCCGCCAATGAGGAGATGCCCGGGGGTCAGGTCCTCGCCGTCGTTCGGGTCGCTGCTTAGAGCGCCGAGGGGCCTGGAGTTGAGCTCCTCCGCGGTCAAGAGGTCTTGGCATACAGTCCGAAGGAACAGGTGCTTTGCAGACTTCACACCTGCCTCCCATAGTCCGCCGAGGTGCGGTGCTCTGGGCGGTATGAACGCAAACTCGCATCCTTTTTTTGATGCGAATGTTTCGATACCGCCCCCTGCTCCTCCAGACGGGCTCGGAACTCTCTCATGTGGCGATCTGCGCCGACGAAATTGGTGGCGTTGTCGCACCACACCTTCTCCGGAATCCCGCGACGACTCACGAACCTTTGAAATGTCAACCAGAACGCATCAGTGGTTAGGTCAGACACTAATTCTAAGTGGACCGCTTTGGACGCAAAACAGACGAACAAGGCGACGTACGACTTGTACGGTGGCTTACCACGGATGTGCTGAAGGGACCACAAAAATCAACGCCACAAATATTGAACGGGCGGAGAGCTCGAAGTCTATCTGCTGGCAAGTTTCCCATAATTTGCGTCAAGAATTGCGGCTTACAGCGAAAGCAGCGCATGCACGACCGAACTGTTCGTCGGCAGACTTCTTGAGCATTAACTAGCCAGATTTTCTCGCGCAGACGACTTACGAGAGCTCGTGGGCCAGCGTGACAGTTCGTAACGTGCAGGTATGACACATAGAATCTGACGAACTGTGAGCTTTTAGACAGCAACAACGGGAAATTGGCTTCGTACGGGATAGGAGCATTCAATAACCGACCCCCAACTCGTAGCAATGTCGAGGAGCACCAATCTAAATTATTTTCCTGAAGAAAAGGGTTTAACTTTTGAATATTCGTTGCTACCGGTTTATTTTTCCGAATTTTACTTATGTCGTCCCTGAATTCGTGAAATTGGATAACTTCGACAATTTTATCAAAAGCGAAATCCAGTTCTCTTGGCGAAATACTTTTTTCAAAGGGCTTCGACACCTTTGTGCACCTTTGAATAAAACGAAAAGCCCACACGAAAACTCTCAGAAGCTTCAGGTGCGACGAAAAGGACTCTATTTTCTGAAGCACATAATTTGGCTCTGGGCTGACTACGAGAGCTATTGCCGATTTGCGTATCTCCATCGACATTACATCAGCCGGCAGTTCGAAATGTTTATTTACAGGCCAATTATTTTCTGAGTCTAGCAAGAACGAAGGCCCACCGAATCTGCTGGGTTGACTTTCGTGGGAACGTGTCTTCAAATTGCTTTCTCCGACCACTCCTGAATTTCTGCAACCCGGTTTGAAACAAAAAACGACAACGGCGAGGGATGGGTTTTGATCCAGTGTAAAGTGATCTCGGAGTCTGTTCACAGGAATACATTATCAATTCATATACAATTTAGCAATGGCCGGACACGATTATAGAGATCTGCTAAAAGGTGAGCTGCACACAGTCAAGGCGAGGCAAAGTTTTCATCTTGAGTCGAACTACTGCAGTCACAAGTTTTCGCGTCGTTAATACAAAACAGTATTAAATTTTCATGGTGACCCCGACGTGATAAGCAGTAGAGTTCGCGAGTTTTAATTTTTTTTCGGTGAAAAACTATAAACATTACCAACAAAAACCAAAATCAATTTATTCGTGTCGGTTCGGCCAATAAATTAAATTCAACAATATTTCGTCGCTGGAAATTTTCTGCCGTTCCTTGAAGTTGCGCCTGACGTTTCGGCAAATTTAATTGCTTAATTTGCTGCTGCCGCCAAATGGAAGTTAAAAAGGAAGTTGCAATTATCAAGTCGGCCATCCAGGTATTGAGTGCCAAAAGTTGAAAGTTAATCTGTGGCGTTTTGTCAATTGTGTTTTGGCCCATCTTTCAACTGTTTGCATTCGTGTAAAAATCGGTAGATAGTGAGCATTCTAACCAAGAAATAAAAATTTGCATGTACTAACAACCGAAATTCAGCAATAAACATAATATATTTCGAATTATATGTGAATCGCTTTGGCCCATAAACAAGCAAAGAAAATACTCGTCGTCGACCCAATTAGTGCGAACTTAATTCCCCCAACTTTCGTCGTAGTGATCACCAATTTAGGGTATAAATAAAACAGCTGGAAAAAAGTGCAAATTGTGAAAAGTGTAGCTCTCAAAAAAAATTAGCGGCAATAACTTTCGCCGCACATTTTCCCGCGCTTTTCAGAATTTTCCCGCGCTTTTCCAATTTTCCCGCGCTTTTCCTAATATTTGCGCGCATTTCGGCGTCAGGCTTATATATTCGTTGCCCTTAGTTATCGGTCAGTGTATCATTCTCCGTTAGCATTTGCCTAGGAAGAGCCGCTAGCCGCGTACACATACACACGCACACCGACACCACTGCCGCTATTTCGAGTTATCTTTGGTCGTTTTTGTTCTCGATCGCTGCAGCAAAGCAATTTTCGGCCTGCCTAAACGTTTGTTCGTTTTTTCGGTACGCTGGAGCTTGAGCGTTAGCTCCCCTACAGTGCGTGCGTGCGGCATATACTGTCGCATGGTTTACATAAAAAAATATAAAAACCCTATTTAGAGATTTTCCGCTGTAATTCTCTCGGCACTTTGCTCCCTTACACCGTGTGCGATCGGTATATTACTCGTTGAATTTTATACCCTTGCAGAGGGTATTATATTTTCAGTCAGAAGTTTGCAACGCAGTGAAGGAGACATTTCCGACCCTATAAAGTATATATATTCTTGATCAGTATAACTAGGCGAGTCGATCTAGCCATGTCCGTCTGTCCGTCTGTCAGTCTGTCCGTCTGTCCTTCCGTTTCTACGCAAACTAGTCTCTCAGTTTTAAAGCTATCTGAATGAAACTTTCCCAAAAGTTGTCTTTCTTGCAGGTAGTATATAAGTCGGAACGAGCCAGATCGGACGACTATAGCATATAGCTCCCATAGGAACAATCGAAAAAATAAATAAAAAAAAATTATAACTTTGCTGTTTTTTAAAGGAAACGTACGACTTATTCGGTGGCTTACCACTGATACGATACGTTGTGCTGAAGGACCACAAAAATCAACGCCACAAATATTGAACGGGCGGAGAGCTCGAAGTCTATCTGCTGGCAAGTTTCCCATAATTTGCGTCAAGAGTTGCGGCTTACAGCGAAAGCAGCTCATGCACGACCGAACTGTTCGTCGGCAGACTTCTTGAGCATTAACTAGCCAGATTTTCTCGCGCAGACGACTTACGAGAGCTCGTGGGCCAGCGTGACAGTTCGTAACGTGCAGGTATGACACATAGAATCTGACGAACTGTGAGCTTTTAGACAGCAACAACGGGAAATTGGCTTCGTACGGGATAGGAGCATCCAATAACCGACCCCCAACTCGTAGCAATGTCGAGGAGCACCAATCTAAATTATTTTCCTGAAGAAAAGGGTTTAACTTTTGAATATTCGTTGCTACCGGTTTATTTTTCCGAATTTTACTTATGTCGTCCCTGAATTCGTGAAATTGGATAACTTCGACAATTTCATCAAAAGCGAAATCCAGTTCTCTTGGCGAAATACTTTTTTCAAAGGGCTTCGACACCTTTCTGCACCTTTGAATAAAACGAAAAACCCACACGAAAACTCTCAGAAGCTTCAGGTGCGACGAAAAGGACTCTATTTTCTGAAGCACATAATTTGGCTCTGGGCTGACTACGAGAGCTATTGCCGATTTGCGTATCTCCATCGACATTACATCAGCCGGCAGTTCGAAATGTTTATTTACAGGCCAATTATTTTCTGAGTCTAGCAAGAACAAAGGCCCACCGAACGTTGTAAGCTCCTCTACGTCACATCCTCGGGACACTATGTCTGCTGGGTTGACTTTCGTGGGAACGTGTCTCCAAATTGCTTTCTCCGACCACTCCTGAATTTCTGCAACCCGGTTTGAAACAAAAACCGACAACGACGAGGGATGGGTTTTAATCCAGTGTAAAGTGATCTCGGAGTCTGTCCACAGGAAAACATTCTCAATGGGAGAATTTAGCAATGGCCTGACACGAATATAGAGATCTGCTAAAAGGTGAGCTGCACACAGCTCAAGGCGAGGCAAAGCTACTTTCGATTTGGCGGTCAATAAAGACACTTTCAAACCTTCAGCAGTTTGAGTCCGAACGTAGATGCACGCTCCATACGCTCGCATGGAAGCGTCAGCGAAACGGGACTTGTGGATCTTACGAATCGCGATACCTTAATTTTAGGCAGCTGCAGAAGCGTCGCTTTAAACGTCTCCCACGA
Source organism: Drosophila gunungcola (assembly GCF_025200985.1). Taxonomy (NCBI): domain Eukaryota; kingdom Metazoa; phylum Arthropoda; class Insecta; order Diptera; family Drosophilidae; genus Drosophila; species Drosophila gunungcola. Next base: position 433,096 of record NW_026453230.1, read on the forward strand.
CGTGAGCAACTGCATCGGTAGCGACACGTCCCAATCTAATTTTCGAAGCCACAGTTCCTGCAACAACATCTTTGCCTTTGTGACCAAAGGACACAAGAGGCCAAGTGGGTCGAAAAGTCGAGCAGTCACCGACAAAATATTTCGTTTTGTCGCGCGAAGATCCAGGAAAGAGTCATCCAACCGAAATTGAAAGTAATCTTTAACCGGTAACCAAACCACGCCAAGGGTCTTGGTTACGTCTGAGTCTGCCATAAGTGGCATTACAGCGCTATCAGATGCGGATAACTCTGGGCAGTTTGAAAACCACTTTGCCAATTCAAAGCCTGCCTCTTGCAAGACCTGAGAAACTTCGTCTCGAAGGCTTTGCAGGTCCTCAACGCATCCGGCGCCAGTCAACAAATCGTCAACATAAAAATCATTCTAAATAACCTTTGCGGCTTTTGGATGAGTTGCCTGCGCCATCTCTCCTAGCCGCATTAAACACCGAATCGCCAAAAAGGGTGCTGGCGAAGTTCCATATGTAACGGTGTTCAACTTAAAGATTTTCAGGGACTCATACTATGAGCTGGAAGTTACGATCAGCTTCGTCCACCATCACTTGGCGAAACATCTTTTTGACGTCGGCCGCAAGGGCAAACTTATGCAATCTAAACCGAAGCAGAGTCGAGTACAGCTTCTCTTGAATAGTTGAGCCCACCATCAATACAAGGTGTGTGTCAAAAGTTTCCAAACTTTTCAAAAAAAAAAAAACTACAAAATAGTTTGGAATGAAACTTTGCATTTATTCGAAATAGTCTCCCTCCGACTCAATACAACGATTTGCACGATTTAAAAGTGATTCGAATGAGTGTTTTAGCTCGTCAACCGGGATGGCCTTGAGTATGTCGGTCGTCGCCTTTTCAATGTACTTTATGTCATCAAAATATCTTCCTTTCATTGCCAATTTTAATTTTCCGAATAGGAAAAAGTCACACGGAGCTAAATCAGGTGAATATGGTGAGTGGTTGACGGTAAGAATGTAATTTTTTTGTAAAAAATCGGTCACAAGCGTTGCTCGATGAGACGCCTTTTCGTGCTCTTTGAGTGTGTGTGGAACAAACCGTGCACAAACCTTCCGCATACCCAAATGCTCAATCAAAATGCGATGAATAGACTTATAGGATATCTCCAACTCCATTTCCATGTATCTTAACGAAGATTTTGGTTCTTTTTTGACAAAATCACGAACAATTTGAATGTTTTCATTAATAACAGCACTTTTTGGACGGCCCGAACGTTCGTCGTCTTCCAGGCTTTCACGACCATTTTTAAAACGATTAAGCCACTCGTAAGTTGAGGTACGGAATAGACAATCATCACCATAAACTTGTTTCATCAATTTATGAGTCTCGGTGAAAGTTTTACCGAGTTTAAAACAAAACTTAATAACCGCTCTTTGCTCCATGATTTTTCGTCGACCAACTAACACAAGGTACTGTCACTTAAAACGTAATAATTCCAATTCCACTGTTCCAAATGTCTTGAAATTTGGAGGGAAAATCGGTGAATAATGTATCTTTCAAACGAATATACTCACACAAAGATGGCGGCACCAGAAAATGCCCTGCCAGAAAAGTTCGGAAACTTTTGACGCACACCTTGTATGTCATTCAACGCTACCTGCGTAGAAGTACGGCTCGATGCATCGAAAACTACTCTCAACTTAGTTGAAGTACTTTGTGGCCGTAAAACGCATTGGTGCGGAATGAAATAGTGCGGAGTATTTGGAATTTTGTCATTGGTGGAGGACATGTGGCCCAGTGAAATATATTCCTCCATGAATTCAACATACATCTTCTTCAGCGAAGGGTCCTTTGACAATTTCCTTTCTAGCGACAAAAATCTACGTTTCGCAACTTCGTATGACGAACCAAGAGTATTTGGGTCAGATTTAAACGGCAAACGAACCGAAAATCTACCGGACGACAATCTTTGAGTATTTTTCTCAAAGTGTTGTTGACCAAGTTGTTGCTCAGGAGTATGGACTTTAGCCTTGGGCGGCAAGTCCTCAACAGACCAAAATTTCTGCAGGGTTGTGTCAATTGACTCCAACGCTTCCTCCTGGCAGCTGAGATGTACCATTTTTTCAGCGTTTTTATTATTTTCAGAGGCACATCTCCCTGACACTATCCAGCCGAGAACTGTCTTTTGTAAGATGGGGAATTCAGGCCCCTGCTTTATCTGGCCAATAGGTAAAAGTTCAAAGAATGTTTCGGTTACATAGTTTATTTGTGAATAATGTATCTTTCAAACGAATATACTCACACAAAGATGGCGGCACCAGAAAATGCCCTGCCAGAAAAGTTCGGAAACTTTTGACGCACACCTTGTATGTCATTCAACGCTACCTGCGTGAAAGTATGTCTCGGTGCATCGAAAACTACTCGCAACTTAGTTGAAGTACTTTGTGGCCGTAGAACGCATTGGTGCGGAATGAAATAGTGCGGAGTATTCGGAATTTTGTCATTGGTGGAGGACATGTGGCCCATTAAAAACATATTCCTCCTAGAATTCAAGATAAATCTTCTTAAGCGAAGGGTCCTTTGACAATTTCCTTTCTAGCGACAAAAATTTACGTTTCGCAACTTCGTATGACAAACCAAGGGTATTTGGGTCAGATTTAAAAGGCAAACGAATTGAAAATCTACCGGACGACAATCTTTGAGTGTTTTTCTCAAAGTGTTGTTGACAGAGTTGTTGCTCACGAGTATGGACTTTAGCCTTGTGTGGCAAGTCCTCCATAGACCAAAATTTCTGCAGGGTTGTGTCAATTGACTCCAACGCTTCCTCCTGGCAGCTTCCTTCGCGCTTTCATTATTTCCAGAGGCACATCTCCCTGAAACTATCCAGCCGGGAACTGTCTTTTGTAAGATGGGGAATTCAGGCCCCTGCTTTATCTGGCCAATAGATAAAAGTTCAAAGAATGTATCAGCGCCGTTAAGCATATCTATTTTTTGGGGCTTGAAGAAGAACGGATCTGCCAACTGAATATTTTCAGGCACCCTCCACCCGCTGGTGTTCACCGCTTGATCCGGATGATAACCAGAAATACTTTTCATAGTCCAAAAATCGGACGACAATTGGCTGTTCCCTACTCGCGACTTCACAATCGTGTGTATTTTTTTTGTGGCTTGGCCATTAGTTCCACCAATGCCTCGCAAGCTCGTGCACACGTCCTCTCTTGTAATTTTGAGCCTCTGAGCGAACTCATCGGTAACAAAGTTTATTTGTGAACCAGAGTCGAGCAACGCTCGAGCTAATACAAACTCGCCGCTTTTGGTTTGGACGCTCACAACAGCAGTTACAAGAATGACTCGATCCGATGCATTCGCATGCAAAACATGCGACGTGGATGGAGACTCCTGCATGAGCGTGGGCTGAGAAGGGGGTGGCAACGCGAGATTTGTTTTTGGGGAATATATGTGTAGCAAAGTGTGATGTGAGGAATTTCACACTCTACATCTGTTCGATTTGCATTTTTTGACCGTGTGACCCTTTCTTAAGCAGTTAATGCATAAGGGTGCTCTTTTAGCGAAATCGAATCTTTGCTGAACTGTTAGGGCTGCGAAGGAAGCGCAGTTTCCAATCTGATGTTCAGCTGAGTTGCAATACATGCATTGAACAGAGTCGTTCCTGGCAGCGACAAACGAAAAACTCCTATTTCCATTCTTCTTAGGGTTAGATTGGGTCTGTTGAACAGTTTTGGGCTTGGAAGCCTCTTCTGCTACCATTTGTTGGTATCGCCTGTTGAGGGCCGCCTCACATTCGCTCCAAAGTGGAAGCGAAGTATAATCTATCTGTTCTTCCCATTTTCTTTTAGTTCCTGCATCGATCTTGCTCATTACCAGATGTATTAAAATAGCATTAGTAATGCGTCTATCATCCCCAATAGACAGCAAGGAGTCATACAAGGCTGTGACCGTGTCGATGAGGGTTCTTCAGGCTAGAAAGGGCTTTGGGATAATTTTCCGCAGTGACTTGAAAGGCCCTAACTGTTCCTAAAGCGTCTCCACCTAAACACGAAATTAAATGATTGAATTTTTTAATATCGTGAAAAGTGTCATCTTTGTCAACGAAAGTTTCGAAAAGGCTTATACAATTTTTAAATTCGGAGTGTTTTCCGCTAAAAGTTGGGAGAACAACGCTCGGTAGACGGCATTGAGGCGGGCGATTTGCTGGCGGAGCGGATTTCTCGATATTATTTTGATTGCACTTGTTTAAAATTGAAATCAGCAATGACTTTGTCATTACGGCCCTCTCTTCCAACTCGTCGCGGTATACATTCTTTTGTATCTTTCACTTCTTTTTGGTTTTGCAAAAGTGAAGCATATTCAATGTGCGTATTTAGAATCTCTAATCGACACTCAAGCTCGACCGGATTTACTGATAATTTAGCTTCTTTTAAGTGGCGATAAGTTCGGTTAATACTTTTCATGCAAACATCTCGTTGGTGTTTAAGCTCTTCGATATCCTTAGTTGCCATTGCGTTTATTTGTATTCATTTGGTTGGTATCGAAGAGAAGTTAAATATTTATTTTTATTAAATAATTTATTTGTTAAATAATATAATAAACAAGAAAGGAAGCAAACTTCGAGAAGCCGAAGTTCATATACCCTTGCAGCTATTGCAAACCGTAATTCTAAAATATTTAACCATTATTATATGTCGAAGAACTAAAAAAAAACTTAAAAAACAGCCAAGCTATAATTTTTTTTGTATTTTTTTACCGATTGTTCCTATGGGAGCTATATGATATAGTCGTCCGATTTTTATGAAATTTAAACCGTAATTCTGAATTATTTAACCATTACAGTATGTCGAAGAACTAAAAAAAAAAATGAAAAACAGCAAAGTTATAATTTTTTTGTATTTTTTTCCGATTGTTCCTATGGGAGCTATATGATATAGTCGTCCGATTTTGATGAAATTTAAACCGTAATTCTATATTATTTAACTATTACTTTATGTCGAAGAACTAAAAAAAAATTTAAAAAAACAGCAAAGTTATAATTTTTTTTTATTTATTTTTTCGATTGTTCCTATGGGAGCTATATGCTATAGTCGTCCGATCTGGCTCGTTCCGACTTATATACTACCTGGAAGAAAGACAACTTTTGGGAAAGTTTCATTCAGATAGCTTTAAAACTGAGAGACTAGTTTGCGTAGAAACAGACGGACAGACGGACAGACTGACAGACGGACAGACGGACATGGCTAGATCGACTCGCCTAGTTATACTGATCAAGAATATATATACTTTATAGGGTCGAAAATGTCTCCTTCACTGCGTTGCAAACTTCTGACTGAAAATATAATACCCTCTGCAAGGGTATAAAATTCAACGAGTAATATACCGATCGCACACGGTGTAAGGGAGCAAAGTGCCGAGAGAATTACAGCGGAAAATCTCTAAATAGGGTTTTTATATTTTTTTATGTAAACCATGCGACAGTATATGCCGCACGCACGCACTGTAGGGGAGCTAACGCTCAAGCTCCAGCGTACCGAAAAAACGAACAAACGTTTAGGCAGGCCGAAAATTGCTTTGCTGCAGCGATCGAGAACAAAAACGACCAAAGATAACTCGAAATAGCGGCAGTGGTGTCGGTGTGCGTGTGTATGTGTACGCGGCTAGCGGCTCTTCCTAGGCAAATGCTAACGGAGAATGATACACTGACCGATAACTAAGGGCAACGAATATATAAGCCTGACGCCGAAATGCGCGCAAATATTAGGAAAAGCGCGGGAAAATTGGAAAAGCGCGGGAAAATTCTGAAAAGCGCGGGAAAATGTGCGGCGAAAGTTATTGCCGCTAATTTTTTTTGAGAGCTACACTTTTCACAATTTGCACTTTTTTCCAGCTGTTTTATTTATACCCTAAATTGGTGCTCACTACGACGAAAGTTGGGGGAATTAAGTTCGCACTAATTGGGTCGACGACGAGTATTTTCTTTGCTTGTTTATGGGCCAAAGCGATTCACATATAATTCGAAATATATTATGTTTATTGCAGAATTTCGGTTGTTAGTACATGCAAATTTTTATTTCTTGGTTAGAATGCTCACTATCTACCGATTTTTACACGAATGCAAAAAGTTGAAAGATGGGCCAAAACACAATTGACAAAACGCCACAGATTAACTTTCAACTTTTGGCACTCAATACCTGGATGGCCGACTTGATAATTGCAACTTCCTTTTTAACTTCCATTTGGCGGCAGCAGCAAATTAAGCAATTAAATTTGCCGAAACGTCAGGCGCAACTTCAAGGAACGGCAGAAAATTTCCAGCGACGAAATATTGTTGAATTTAATTTATTGGCCGAACCGACACGAATAAATTGATTTTGGTTTTTGTTGGTAATGTTTATAGTTTTTCACCGAAAAAAAATTAAAACTCGCGAACTCTACTGCTAATCACGTCGGGGTCACCATGAAAATTTAATACTGTTTTGTATTAACGACGCGAAAACTTGTGACTGCAGTAGTTCGACGATGTTAAATTGCGAATTTGTGAAAACTATTTCGAAAGCGCGACGAAAAGGAGTGGCTACGATGACGTTCGATTGATCACTGACTATTATATTTCAATAAGTTCTCTTAGAACCTAACTTATGCTACGGTGGCGAGAGAAGGGGCGAATTCGCAAGAGCGAACGGACGAAAGCTTTATTGGCTCCCGCTCTCGCCCTTCAACTAGTGATTTAAATACAAGCGCTAAGTGCGCAAACAGTATCACTCTCCGTAAGCATTTGCCTAGGAAGCGCCGTTAGCCGCGTACACATACACACGCACACCGACACCGCTGCCGCTATTTTGAGTTATCTTTGGTCGTTTTCGTTCTCGATCGCTGCAGCAGTGCAATTTTCGGTCTGCTTAAACGTTTGTTCGTTTTTTCGGTACGCTTGAGCTTGAGCGTTAGCTCCACATCAGTGCGTGCGTGCGGAATATTTAGATATTTTTCGCTTTACTTCTATCGGGACTTAGCTCCCCTACACTGTGTGCGATCGGTAATAGCAGGAACTAAAATAAAATGGGAAGAAGAGTTAGATTATACTTCGCTTCCACTTTGGAGCGAATGTGAGGTGGCCCTCAACAGGCGATACCAACACATGGTAGCGGAAGAGGCTTCCAAGCCCAAAACTGTTCAGCAATCCCAATCTAACCCTAAAAGAATGGAAATAGGAGTTTTTCGTTTGTCGCTGCCAGGATCGACTCTGTTCAATGCGTGTACAAAGCGAAATATTTTGTCGTTGACTGCTCGACTTTTCGACCCACTTGGCCTCTTGTGTCCTTTGGTCACAAATGCAAAGATTTTTTTGCTGGAACTGTGGCTTCGAAAATTGGATTGGGACGAGTCGCTACCGATGCAGTTGCTTACGTCGTGGGAGACGTTTAAAGCGACGCTTCTGCAGCTGCCGAAAATTAAAGTATCGCTATTCGTCAACACAGATCCACAAGTCCCGATTCAAATATATGGTTTCGCTGACACTTCCATCATCTATGTTCGTACTCAAACTGCTGAGATTTTAAAGTGTCTTTATTGACCGCCAAATCGAAAGTAGCTCCCCTCAAGATGAAAACTTTGCCTCGCCTTGACTGTGTGCAGCTCACCTTTTAGCAGATCTCTATAATCGTGTCCGGCCATTGCTAAATTGTATATGAATTGATAATGTATTCCTGTGAACAGACTCCGAGATCACTTTACACTGGATCAAAACCCATCCCTCGCCGTTGTCGTTTTTTGTTTCAAACCGGGTTGCAGAAATTCAGGAGTGGTCGGAGAAAGCAATTTGAAGACACGTTCCCACGAAAGTCAACCCAGCAGATTCGGTGGGCCTTCGTTCTTGCTAGACTCAGAAAATAATTGGCCTGTAAATAAACATTTCGAACTGCCGGCTGATGTAATGTCGATGGAGATACGCAAATCGGCAATAGCTCTCGTAGTCAGCCCAGAGCCAAATTATGTGCTTCAGAAAATAGAGTCCTTTTCGTCGCACCTGAAGCTTCTGAGAGTTTTCGTGTGGGCTTTTCGTTTTATTCAAAGGTGCAGAAAGGTGTCGAAGCGGTAGCAACGAATATTCAAAAGTTAAACCCTTTTCTTCAGGAAAATAATTTAGATTGGTGCTCCTCGACATTGCTACGAGTTGGGGGTCGGTTATTGAATGCTCCTATCCCGTACGAAGCCAAATTCCCGTTGTTGCTGTCTAAAAGCTCACAGTTCGTCAGATCCTATGTGTCATACCTGCACGTTACGAACTGTCACGCTGGCCCACGAGCTCTCGTAAGTCGTCTGCGAAAGAAAATCTGGCTAGTTAATGCTCAAGAAGTCTGCCGACGAACAGTTCAGTCGTGCATGCGCTGCTTTCGCTGTAAGCCGCAACTCTTGACGCAAATTATGGGAAACTTGCCAGCAGATAGACTTCGAGCTCTCCGCCCGTTCAATATTTGTGGCGTTGATTTTTGTGGTCCCTTCAGCACAACGTATCGTATCAGTGGTAAGCCACCGTACAAGTCGTACGTTTCCTTGTTCGTCTGTTTTGCGTCCAAAGCGATCCATTTAGAATTTGTGTCTGTCCTAATGACTGATGCGTTCTTGTTGGCAATTCGAAGGTTCGTGAGTCGTCGCGGGATTCCGGAAAAGGTGTGGTGCGACAACGCCACCAACTTCGTCGGCACATGAGAGAGTTCCGAGCCCGTCTGGAGGAGCAGGGGGGCGGTATCGAAGCATTCGCATCAAAAAAGGATGCGAGTTTGCGTTCATACCGCCCAGAGCACCGCACTTCGGCGGACTATGGGAGGCAGGTGTGAAGTCTGCAAAGCACCTGTTCCTTCGAACGGTAGGCCAAGACCTCTTGACCGCAGAGGAGTTTGGAACTCTGCTCACCAGCGTGGAGGCCGTGCTCAACTCCAGGCCCCTCGGAGCTCTAAGCAGCGACCCGAACGACGGCGAAGCCCTGACCGCCGGTCATCTGCTCATCGGCGGCCCCCTTCTAGCCCCACCATAAGCGGCGCTCCCGGACCAGATCAGCCTGACCTGCTTTCGACGATGGCGAGGTGTCTCGTCTCTTAGGCACAGGTTTTAGCAGCGATGGTCCCGGGAGTACATCTCCAGCCTTCAACAGCGGTCCAAGTGGCACCAGGGGGAGCCCAACATCGTCGTGGGAGCGCTCGTCGTCGTAGCAGAAGACAACCTTCCGACCCAGCAGTGGAGGAAAGGCCGAGTGGTAGCGGTGCACGCCGGCGCCGATAAAGGTTCGCGTGGCGGACGTCAGGACGCAGGAGGGGGAGTATTTGCGAGCAATCCACCGACTGGCCCTGGTGCCCGTTCTGGGCTGAAGGAGGTCGTCCATTCAGAGGGGGCGGTGTTTGCGCACTTGGCGCTTTTTATTTGAAGTCACTAGTTGTAGGGCGAGAGCGGTAGCCAATAAAGCTTTCGTCCGCTCGCTCTTGCGAATTCGCCCCGTCTCTCGCCACCTTAGCATAAGTTAGGTTCTAAGAGAAATTATTGGAATATTAAATTTAGTGACCAGTTGAGCGTCATCGTAACCACTCCCTTTCGTCTTCATACTTTCGCACAAATTTTCCACAACTTATCGCAAATAAATTATCTCGAACCTACTGCAGTCACAAGTTTCGCGTTTCTTAATACAAAATAATATTAAATTTTCACTCATATTTTGAATATGAAAGTACTTGTATCGTTTGATGTTGTGTCCCTATTCCCAAGGGTACCAACGGACTTAGCCCTGGAAAAAAAAAAGATGGCCAGAATTGGAAAAGCACACCAGTATTCCCAAAAAACTTTTTATGAAAATGATACGTTTTGTAATAACCGAAAACATATATTTTATATATAAGAACCAAAGATTAATACAGCTAAAAGGACTTCCAATGGAAAAACTATCGGTGAAGCACGGTTACTGATTAATTATGTGGTCGACTTATTTGTAATAGTAAACGAAAAAGATATTGTTGGAGCTTTGTAAAAATTAAATACTTACCACAAAGACATTAAGTTTATATTGGAGTTAAAAGAAGACGAAAGAATACCATTTCTCGAGGGAATGGTTTACCGTGTAGACGACCAATTAAAACTTAATTGGTACCAGAAACAAATGGCCTCGGGCAGACTAATAAATTAATTCCCAAAACACCCAAAACATATGAAAAATATCGACCAAACATATCATCACAAGGGTACTGGAGACGAGTGATGAGATTTACCATAACTCCAATAAACACAAAATTGATTGATTTCATTAATCAAAGCATTTACTAATCAGGACAAAACACATTACAAGGAAAAAGAAAAAACTGATACGATCCTTAAATCTGTGGTAAAAATAAGCAAATTAAATTTAAAGTAAAGTAAAGTAAATTCCAAGTCCCAAACAAATTGCATTGGTCAGCATAATTAAATTTCACAATAGTATGGGACAGTTTCATCTTAAGCTTTTAATTGAACCAAAACAAGAAATGAAGCAAACTTTGGCAAGCCGAAGTTCATTTACCCTTGCAGCTATTGCAATATTAATAAAATTAAAAGCGTAATTCTAAACTGTCAATTAATTAATAATTCAACAAAAATTTTAAAAAAAATTACAAAATAGAAAAGTTACAATTAAAAAAAATTTATTTATTGGTCCCATGCGAGCATAATTTATTTATTCATTTATTCGCCAATGGATATATCCTTATCCGGCTATCAGCTAACTTAACTTAAAACTAAGTATTAATTAAAAAATATTCCCTAAGTAATTGCCTAAGCACATCCTTCTTGGATCCCCAAACCAATCGAATACTTAGTGGCAAAGAGTTAAAAAGTCTTAAAGTTCTTAAGATTTGCTCATTATAATGTTATAGTAGTCCGATTTTGATGAAATTTAGCCCGTAATTCTAAAATATTTAACCATTACTATATGTCGGAGAACTAAAAAAAATTAATAGAGGGCAAACTTATAATTTGTGTCATTTATTTTTCCGATTGTTTCTATGGGAGCTATGTACTTACTTATATACTACCTGTAACAGAAAGACAGTTTTTTGTAAATTTTCATGCAGATAGCTTTAAATCTGAGAGACTAGTTTGCGAATAAACGAACGGACAGTCGGACAAAAGGACAGACGGACAAACAGACAGATCGACTCTCCTAGTGATGCTGAGCAAGAATATAAATACTGTATAGGGTCGGAAATGTCTCGTTCACTGCGTTGCAAACTTCTGACTGAAATTATGATAGAACAAGAAAGGAAGCAAACTTCGGCCAGCCGAAGTTCATATACCCTTGCAGCTAATGCAAAAATAACATATTCTTGAAAACATTAATATTATGATTGAATTTCGTATATGCTTAAAAACATTGAAGCTATGATGATTTGCAACTCAATTATTTGATAGTTCCTATGGCAGCTATATTATATCGTTATCCGATTTTAATAAAATGAAAAGCGAACTGTCAAATTATTAATTAATCAAAAACAATTTCTAAAAAAATTTTAAAATAAAAAAATTTAATTATTTAACATTTTTTTTTTTTTGTTATTTTTATTGTTTCCATGGGAGCTGTATGATATAGTCTTCCGATTTTCATAAAATTTAAACCATAATTCTGAAATATTTAACCATTTCTATATGTCGAAAAACTTAAAAAATAAAATTAAACAAGAATGGAAGCAAACTTCGGCAAGCCGAAGTTTATATACCCTTGCAGCTATTGCAAGAATTAAATATTTTTGAAAACATTAAAATTATGATTTACTTGCGTATATGTCTAAAAACATTGAAGCAATGATGATTTGCAGCTCATTATTAGGTAGTTATTTTATATAATTTTATTATTTCTATTGGAGCTATATGATATAGTCGTCCAATTTTGATGAAATTTTAACCGTAATTCTGAAATATTTAACCATTACTATATCTCGAAGAACTAAAAAAAAATTTAAAAACAGAAAAGTTATAATTTTTTTTCATTTATTTTTCCGATTGTTCCTTATGGGAGCTATATGCTATAGTCGTCCGATTTTGATAAAATTTAAATCATAATTCTGAAATATTAAACCATTACTTAATGTCGAAAACTAAAAAAAAAAATTAAAAAACAGCAAAGTTATAATTTTTTTTCATTTATTTTTCCGATTGTTCCTATGGGAGCTATATGCTACAGTCGTCCAATCCGGCTCGCTCCGACTTATATACTACCTGCAATAGAAAGACAAGTTTTGGGAAAGTTTCATGCAGATAGCTTAAAAACTGAGAGACTAGTTTGCATATAAACGGACGGACAGACGGACAGACGGACGGACAGACGGACAGACGGACATGGCTAGATCGACTCTACTAGTGATGCTGATCAAGAATATATATACTTTATAGGGTCGGAAACGTCTCCTTCACTGCGTTGCAAACTTCTGACTGAAATTATAATACCCTCTGCAAGGGTATAAATATATCTCATTTACCTATTACATATTATTTAGTTTAATATATTTGAAATAAGTTGCTAGAAAATAAATAATTGTTGTCACTTTGTTCTAAAGATGCACTTTTGTATTCTATTTCCCTATTTGAAATATTTATCCATTACTATATGTCGAAGAACTTATAGAAAAATTTAAAAACACAAAATTATAATTTTTTATACCCTTGCAGAGGGTATTATAATTTCAGTCAGAAGTTTGCAACGCAGTGAAGGAGACGTTTCCGACCCTATAAAGTATATATATTCTTAATCAGCATCACTAGTAGAGTCGATCTAGCCATGTCCGTCTGTCCGTCCGTCTGTCCGTCTGTCCGTCCGTTTATGTGCAAACTAGTCTCTCAGTTTTTAAGCTATCTGCATGAAACTTTCCCAAAAGTTGTCTTTCTATTGCAGGTAGTATATAAGTCGGAACGAGCCGGATCGGACGACTATAGCATATAGCTCCCATAGGAACAATCGGAAAAATAAATGAAAAAAAATTATAACTTTTCTGTTTTTTAATTTTTTTTTTAGTTCTTCGACATTTAGTAATGGTTTAATATTTTAGAATTATGGTTTAAATTTTATCAAAATCGGACGACTATAGCATATAGCTCCCATAAGAACAATCGGAAAAATAAATGAAAAAAAATTATAACTTTTCTGTTTTTTAATTTTTTTTTTAGTTCTTCGAAATATCGTAATGGTTAAATATTTCAGAATTACGGTTTAAATTTCATCAAAATCGGACGACTATAGCATATAGTTTCCATAGGAACAATCATAAAAATAAATGAAAAAAAATTATAGCTTTTCTGTTTTTTAATTTTTTTTTTAGTTCTTCGAGATATAGTAATGGATAAATATTTCAGAATTACGGTTTAAATTTCATCAAAATCGGACGACTATAGCATATAGCTCCCATAGGAACAATCATAAAAGTAAATAAAAACAAGAAAGGAAGCAAACTTCGGCAAGCCGAAGTTTATATACCCTTGCAGCTATTGCAAGAATTAAATATTTTTGAAAACATTAAAATTATGATTTACTTGCGTATATGTCTAAAAACATTGAAGCAATGATGATTTGCAGCTCATTATTAGGTAGTTATTTTATATAATTTTATTTTTTCTATTGGAGCTATATGATATAGTCGTCCTATTTTGATGAAATTTAAACCGTAGTTCTGAAATATTTAACCATTACTATATGTCGAAGAACTTATAGAAAAACTTAAAAACACCAAAGTTATAATTTTTTTTTATTTATATATATATGATTGTTCCTATGGGAGCTATATGCTATAGTCGTCCGATTTTGATGAAATTTAAACCGTAATTCTGAAATATTTAACCATTACTATATCTCGAAGAATTAAAAAAAATTAAATAACAGAAAAGTTATAATTTTTTTCATTTATTTTTCCGATTTCCTATGGAAGCTATATGCTATAGTCGTCCGATCCGGCTCGTTCCGACTTATATACTACCTGCAATAGAAAGACAACTTTTGGGAAAGATTCTTGCAGATAGCTTAAAAACTGAGTGACTAGTTTGCGTAGAAACGGACGGACAAACGGACAGACGGACATGGCTAGATCGACTCGCCTAGTGATGCTGATATATATACTTTATAGGGTCGGAGATGTCTCCTTCACTGCGTTGCAAACTTCTGACTGAAATTATAATACCCTCTGCAAGGGTTTAAAAACAGCAAAGTTAAAATTTTTTTCATGTATTTTCCCAATTGTTCCTATGGGAGCTAAATGCTATAGTCGTCCGATTTTGATGAAATTCAAAACGTAATTCCGAAATATTTAACCATTACTATATGTCGAAGAACTAAAAAAAAATTGAAAAACAGCAAAGTTATAATTTTTTATCATTTATTTTTCCGATTGTTCCTATGGGAGCTACATATATGCTATAGTCGTCTGATACTACCTTTAATAGGAAGACAACTTTTGGGAAAGTTTCATGCAGAGAGAAAGTTTCAGAGCTGAGAGACTAGTTTGCGTAGTAACGGACGGACAGACGGACCGAAAGACGGACATGGCTAGATCGACTCTAGTGATGCTGATCAAGAATATATATACTTTATAGGGTCGGAAACGTCTCCTTCACTTCGTTGCAAACTTCTAACTGAAATTATATTACCCTATGCAAGTTTATAAAAACAGCAAAGTTATAATTTTGTTTCATTTAGCTTTAAAACTGAGAGACTAGTTTGCGTAGAAACGGACGGACAGACGGACGGATAATAGTACCCTCTGCAAGGGTATTATAAGACGAATTTTTGAAACGAGAACGTTTTTCCACCACTTTTTTGTACCACTTTTTTGAAAACCCGCTAGTTTGGCTGGAAAACGGGAAAAAAAAAGCGAGATTCCACACGCCCTAAACTTCCAAACGACTAACGCTTCGGTTACGTTCTATATATCGTTAAAAAGGACTATTTATTGTGAAAGGACAAAAGCTTGAACTTAAATGACACGGTTTTCTTATATGTTCACAAAACACGTCCGCTTTATTCAGCTTGCTCATCCAGAAAGCTTAACCTCCCACTTGCTTACAGACTACCGTACTCTGATGAGTCTGCTACATTACGTTTTCTTAATATATTTTCTTTAATTATAGACAAAATTAGGTTCTTGTTTCACACTTAAGCGAATTTTTTAAAAACGCCATTATAGAGTTATTTTTATTTTCCAGTCCTTATAGCTTTTGATCGTTTTAATTAGAATTTTGTGCTTATTTTTTTTTATTTATTTTTTTTTGTGTAAATATGCATTTTATTTATTGAATCTTCTCTAAATTGAGACTAAAAATAAGCATATAAAATCCTAAATTAAAAACTATATCTGACAGTCAAGATGACTGACGCGAGATGTAAGGGCTCTAATAACTATTGCTGAGCTGGAAGGGCATATCGGACATACAATCGGTGTAACGAACAACGTTGAGCTGATGGTATTGCAAACTGTTAGCCCTGCACGAGTTTAAATCCGGCTCTAACTCGTCAGCGAATGTCATGGTGTTCTTGAGAGGCTGCAGCTTACCGGTGCTCTTAAATATCTTTAACAATTAAAATGTATCGCGTGCAAACAGGCAACGAGCCAATATCGGCCTGAAAAGAGATAGCATAACAAACAGACAGACAGACAGATAGAGATAGCACTTCTCACATTTCACGCCCCTAGATGTAAATGGGGGTGTTATTAGCCCACCCTATCCTTATCCTCGTTGCAACGGGGTTTAGTTGAAGACGTTGACGAACTGAACTGCCTTTTTGAGGCAGAAATGACTGATGATACGATCGCCGGCGGTACTCGGCGACGAAAGGGCATGTAAGAATGTTGACCCCTATGACAAATAAAACGCCTGAAAGAGGGCATATTCACTTGCACCGGTTATAGGTTATGACTTACCCGTGAGGGTGTGGTAATTAACCGTATTGGCCAGAATCTGGCCAAGAATTGGTTCACTGCCACTGTAGCACCTTATGCCGTGCAAAAATTTTTGTGCAGTGGTGAGCTGCGAAAGTCTTGATCGGCCACAACCTCTTTCCTTTAAGTTGTATTATCGCATTTCTTATGCCAGCTATACAACCGCTCAGGTCTAGACTCAGATTAAGAAGAAATCATGAGATTTTCGAGGGCGGATATTACAAGATGGGTTACAACCGGGATTAGAGCTGGGCTTTCGCTAAAAACGTTAACGCTAATGCAGTCTTACCTATTGACGATTACTCTTCCACTCTTAAGGTTGCCATTTACAGCCTATACCGCCCGCTAGGTGGCGCAACTAAACATACGATATGTGGTTCTATACTCCACTACATCGGGTCCGGTTGGAAACCCTGGCTAGGCCCCTGGCGAGCTGGTTTGGATGAGAAGTTAGCTTGGTGTGGTAGGACGCCTTTTGTTTTGATATTTCATCTTTTACGGGTAGAATGCCAAGATCTCTGTAAATGTGGTCGTTCCTAACATACCAAGGTTCCCCAGTGATGTCGATTCACTGCTGCTCGCGTTTCCCCACAATTGGGAGCTGTAAGCCCAACGCTTAAGCGTTGAATAGTAGAGCAGGACCTTGAAGTCCAGGCAGAGGGGGGAGCGAGCATTTATGAGCCAATGGAGGCTATTGGATTTTAGATGATTAGTATCCTGTGAGTATTTTCCGGCAGTAAGGTTCTGATTTAATGCATAAGGCAATCGAGCCAGACTCGGTCGAAAGCCGGCGCAACGTCAAGGGATGCCGCACTGCAATATTCCCGAAACTCGAATGCAGTTCGTATTTCTGTTGTTAATCTGTTGACTTGCTCTATTGTTCCATGGCTTTCTAGAAAGCCAGTTAATGTGCGGGAATAGCATTGTGCTCTTTCAGATACGGGATTATGCGTTTTGACAGACACGAGAGAAAACTTATCGGTCTGTATAAAGCTGGTATTGTGTGATCTTTTCCTGGTTTTGGGATCATTTCCCATTTTTTGGGAAGTAGCCAAGTCGTGTGATCCCGTTAAAGAGTTTACAAATAACCTCAACTGCACAGTTTGGAAGTTCAATTAGCATCTTAGGAGTTTTTAGATCACCGCCTGGGTCCTTTTTGTTTTTAATTGCTCGCTGATGACTTTGAAACTTCGTTTGGTTGAAACAGAATTGGCGCCGTCTCAGTTCCAATTCGAATTGACGGCGACGGTAGTGTGAATGAATTATTTGCAGGGTTTGGCTGAAAAACATTTCGAAGGTGTAAAGCTAATGTAAAAGTTTGCCTGAAGTGTCTCTTATGGGAATTACTGTTTTGGCCGGTGCTCTTAGATTTGGATGGGCCCTCCACAAAGGATGCTTGGTGCTGGTGGGTGAAAGTTTCTCAATGTACTGGCGTTGTGCTTTTTCTACATCGTGCGTTAGAGCCCTGGTAAGTCTGCGACCAGCTTTCTTAAGACTATGCTTCCAAGTAAATTTTAGAAGTCCGTGAATTGGTCTTCGGAGACTGTAAAGCGGGGTGGGCAGTAGACAGCAGCAATGGCAAGGTTGCAGTTGCCCAACTGTATTTCAGGTATATGCCGTAAAACACCGTAGGCATAATTTATTTGGACTGCTGAGCTGCCAGCATTTGTAACAAGATATTTTGGTTTTGCATTAGAGTTTTCATGGTGGTTTTCATGAAGGACATAAATTCCATCATATTTTGTTTCAATTGTAAAGTTGGTTGTATGTATATTAGACTTTATTTTATAAACAAAAGAAAAGAGTGCACTGTAATGTTATAATTTATATTGAGCTTTATTATTCCGTCCGTTTAGATCGGGACTCATTTTTAGAATTGCTCACTTAAGACTAATGTTGGCTTGGCTTACAATTCATATGATCTGAATATATATGATAATGTATACGTAAGTGTATTTATTTTGTATATTTTGGTAATAAAATTTGCACTCAAGATGACAATGATTATTATTAAGAGTATATGTACCCAATATAGGTCAATATTGTTTGGTTCTACTTTATTAATAACGTTAGCAGTGGAGTCCACTGACTTAACGTCTACGATTCCCATTTTGGGTAGATGTACTTCTAATATATCGGTATTATTATAATTAATATGATATTCATCAGAGAATTTATCTATTCTATTGTTATTCATTCATATGAAGAGATTTTATGTGGATATACGAAAATATTTCTGTCTAGCTTTTAAAGTCTGAGGAGCACGCAGAAAAATAGCGTCATCAAACAAAAATTTAGGAATTTAGTTATTCAAATCTGATTGATTAAATTATTGTCTTTCGGCATAATCGCATAAATTTCATTTTATTAAAATTGAAAATTTGAAGAAAAAAAAAATTTTTGTGTTAATATTCATATAACTGATTTACAATATTTTGCTCTATATAAACCAATATCAATTAAATGTTTTTAGTATATATCCTAACAGTGGTTAGTATTTATCGAGCAGCGCTTTCGCGCATCGGCTCGGGTTTAGAAGTTTATAATTAAAGACAACTTAGGCATTGGCATAAATGCAGCCCTTGTTGCGTTACTTTGCTCGTTTGCAAAGTATTTTGTCCAGTTCTTTAATGTTTCGTGCGTGTGCTTCCTTCTCCTGCGAGATCGTTGCTATATCCCTGTAGTCCTTTAGTAATCGTCTCTGTTGCAGGAGTTTTACCCTTTTTCCACTTCTTTTTCTTTTGTGGATGGGTTTGCTGGACTCCTGTCGTGCCCTGTACTCAGCTATTGTGAGGGGGCGAGGTCCATCGTTGGGACACAAGTCTAGGGCCTCTTGTAAGGTTGGTGCGTCCTTTTGCTCAACAGGAGCAGGTGCCTCCCACGACGGTGCAGAGGGCGGACTGCCTTCCGCACTCATATGCCTCCTCGTTGGTGTAGCCGGCGGTCTGCCTACCACACTTCAGTTTGCATCGTTGGCGTAGAAGGATTTGCCATTCCTTCCACACATGTCCTGGTCAATTTTCTTTATTTTTCTTCCTTCTCTTTTTTTTTGTGTTGATTTTTTTTTTGTTTCTGTAGTCCGGGCCTTTTGGGCTCAGGCGGCGCCGGTGCTGGTCATCGCACAGGCTAATTACTGTTTTATTTTTTTTTTTTTTTTGTCTGGAGATTTCGATTGACGATTTTCGAGGGCGGCTCTGGAGAACCTAATTTTGGACAGCCGAGGATTAGGGATCGGCTTGCATCGTCCACATTGGACGGCCACACTTGTTAAGCACTGGCCCTAATTAGCCAAACTCGCCGATTTACGCATTTTGGGGCCCAAAATAACGAAAATTACACAGCGCGCAGAGACAAAAATTAAACCGTCTCACTTTCTACTCGCGCACATGTCACGGTCGCCATGTAAAGTTGGTTGTATGTATATTAGACTTTATTTTATAAACACAAGAAAAGAGTGCACTGTAATGTTATAATTTATTTTGGGCTTTATTATTCCGTCCGTTTAGATCGGGGCTCATTTTTAGAATTGCTCACTTAAGACTAATTTTGGCTTGGCTTACAATTCATATAGCTGCACGAGCAGCGCCGCGGCCAACGCTTATGTATCTGAATATATATGTTATTGTATACGTAAGTGTATTTAGGCGGCGCAAGCATGGTTACATGGTAACCGAATGGTCGGCCGCGCATGCAGACATACCGACCCAGCATTTAGGATGTGCATAACATTGTTATGTGGGTCGAATTGCTTTGCACTTGAAGTGCTGGGAATATTCGGACATAAACAAATGCTACAATGTTACAGTGATATAAGCGGTACAGTGTTTACCCTATATATGAGCATACTACACAATGTTATCATCATAGATTCCATGTTACTTTGTGGCTATCCCATGGCCTGCTGTATTTTATCAATTTTCGGCTCTATGTGAGCTGTGCCTTATCTTAAAGCACTGGCGTAGGAAATGCCGTTGGTGGTAATTGAAGGGCCAAATGATGACCTGGCTGCTTTTGCGAAGAAAACTTCAGGAGTCGTTTAGTGATTTCATGTAAATGTTCTGGCGTGCCGTTGTCGCTCGTTGCATCCGACTTTTCATCTCCCTGTAGACTGGATTGCCTCTGTAATTGGCTGTGTGATTTCCTTGGCAACTAACACACTTTTTAGTGAGAGAGTCTGCCTGGTTGGCAAGGCAGGGTTCGAAGCCGTGGCAGTTTCCACAAGATACACAAACTGACCTAAGGGTGCAGTAAGCCCTGGTGTGTCCGTACTCCTGAAAATTTGTACATTGCACAAATTCCGTTTCCGTGCGGCTCTTCTA
Organism: Drosophila gunungcola; assembly: GCF_025200985.1. NCBI lineage: Eukaryota > Metazoa > Arthropoda > Insecta > Diptera > Drosophilidae > Drosophila > Drosophila gunungcola. Next base: position 453,361 of record NW_026453230.1, read on the forward strand.
CTGTGATCCTACGGTGCAGAAGGTACTGCAACTTGTAGATCGGGTGCACTGCCATTTTTTTTTCACAGTTCTGCTGTCTGGCTCCAGCTCGACCTAGAAAAGTGGTTGCGGGTGGATGGAGCTTAAGTTTCTTTGGGGATCATTTTTCAGATAATTTTTTTCTGTTTCAGGCTCCGCCAGAATGGAAAATCTACTTTCATTCAATGGCCCGAAATTTTCAGGGCCTTTGTTCGTACGGTTTAGTTTGGGCATATTGCCGTCAGATTTTTTTTGGGTGGTGTAGCTTGCGCTTGGAAATATTAATGTAGCGATCCATGCCAGTCTACATGGCCGAACCCGCTTGCGAAATTATCATTTCTTCTACCGTAGCTTTGTTTTTGCCTTTTGAACCGATTTTTGACTTGGTTGTGTTGTTGCTTATCCGCTGCAGAAGAAGAGAGTGGGGTCGTTATTGCATTGTTGGCGACAGAGACCGTTGTAATTGACGTAGTATTTGCTGTTGTTGTTGCACTTGGTGACAGAAGCTCGGTTCTGTATTGCTCACTCCATGGCGTTTGAGCGGTGAAAAGCAGGGCGGTAGACCAAGAACTAGCGCTCTCTGGTTTTCGGCGGTCAGTAAACTTGCACTTTCTTGCACTTTCGGTTCTAGAGTAATACTCGTGAACGAGAAATAAGCGTTGTTACGGGCCAAAGAGAGACGACGTTTGTCTTGCTCTCTCATATTTTTTCACGGGCTTCGTCTAGTTGTTTTTGGCGTTGAGTGCGCTGATCCACGTTCTTACTCATTTGTTTATTGATATTGCGTAAAGATTAATTAATTAATTAATTAAAACTTTAGTTTACGATGTGCGAATTAGCATCGGGAATCGCAAAACCTCGCTTTTAGAAATTTTTTCGAACGTTTTCGACTGAGTGACTAATTGTTTATCCCGGTTGTCGTCAAAACAGTCTGTTTGGGAATAGACACCCTATACGCTTATCTTATCTATCATTGTCCACATTATCCACACTCACACGATCGCATGAAGCGCAACTTAATTCATATGTATATGTAAGAGATTTGACCAACTGCATTGTGTTAGGCAGTACTTTTCCGTTCATCTCAAAACGGTAACATGTTTACGAACTAATTCAGACAATTCTTCTATGACTCTGCCTATTCTTGTATTACTCTGCGAACCTACACTCAGTCACATTTTTGCTACCAACGCAACCGCAGCGCAGCGCGCGTATCGACTCATTTAATTTAGAATGTTTGGTGAATGCAAATAAAGATCAAACCAAACAGTTACACTTTTGACGTATCATTTATCAACAAGCCTGGTCTCGACTTACCTGTACTAAAAAGGTTACTTTTCGGAAAATTTCCTGCAGATAGATTTAAAACTGAGAGACTAATTTGAAAACGGCAAGGCGACTAGATAGGCTCTCCTAATGTTGCTGATCAAGACTGAGTTTATAATACCCTCTGCAATGGTATAATGAATAAAATTGTTGTTTAAATGCTTAAAAAAATAATAAAGTAATTTAAAAACAAGAAAGGAAGCAAACTTCGGCAAGCTGAAGCTTATGTACCCTTGCAGCTATTGCATAAATAAATATTTTTAAAACATATAAATCTAAGACATTTTAAAAATATGCGTATATGTTCAAAACTTTAAAGCTATGATGATTTCACGTCAACTATTTGATCGTTCGTATGGCAGCTAAATAAATCTAAACTATTAAACCATTACTATGTCCCAAGGAATAAAACAAAATTAAAAATTAGATAATTTTACTTTTTTTTAATATTCCGATTGCTCCCATGGGAGCTGTATGATAAAGTCGTTCGATTTTGATCAAATTTTAATTTTAATTTCAATATAATAAACCATCACAAATATCGAAGAACTTTAAAAGTTAAAAAAACATCAAAGTTGTGATATTTTTTCAGTTTTTTTCCCGATTGTCCCTATTAGAGCTATATGATAGACAGACGGCCATGTCTAGATCGTCTATTCTAGTAATGCTGATAAAGAATATATACTTTTTAGGGTCGGAAATGGAATATTATATAAGCTCCGGTCGCGTGTGGACGTGTATTCTTAACGCTCCGGAAAAACAAATAGTTACTCAGTCGAAAACGTCGAAAAAATTTATAAACGCGAGGTTTTGCGATTCGTGATGCTAATTCGCATATCGTAAACTAACGTTTTAATTAATTAATTAATTAATCTTTACGCACTAACAATAAACAAATGAGTAAGACCGTGGATCAGCGCACTCAACGCCAAAAACAACAAGACGAAGCCAGTAAGAAAGCCCAGAGAGAGCAAGACAAACGTCGTCTCTCCTTGGTCCGTAACAATGCTTATTTCTCTTTCACGAGAAATACTCTAAACCGAAAGTGCAAGAAAGTGCAAGTTTACTGACCGCCGAAAACCAGAGAGCTAGTTCTTGCTCTCCCGCCCTACTTTTCACCGCTCAAACGCCATGGAGTGAGCAATGCAAAACTCCAACCGAGCTACTGCCACCTAGTGCAACAACAACAGTAACTACTCCGTCAACCACAACGGTCTCTGTCGCCAACAATGCAATAACGACCCCACTCTCTTCTTCTGCAGCGGATAAAGCAACAACTCAACTAAGTGCAAAAATCGGGTCAAACGGCAAAAACAAAGCTACGGTAGGTGAATTGACAATTCCGCAAGTGGGTTCGGCCATACAGACAGACATTTCGCTTATGAAAGGGAATATAAGCGAAACCAAACTTCAAACCAAAACAGAAAAAGATTTCCGAGCAGTGTCGAAGTACTTAAACGATATCAAAAAGAATTTCTACACGTACCAGCTGAAAAGTTGCAAAAGCTTACAAGTTGTGCTCAAGGGAATAGAACCCGATGTGACCCCCTCCGAAATTATAGAGGCTTTAAAAGGAAACGGTTTTTACGCTAAACATGTTATAAATATTATAAACAAAAACAAGAAGCCGCAACCACTTTTCAAGGTCGAGCTGGAGCGAGACACCAGAACTTTGAAAAAAACGCAGTGCACCCAATCTACAAGTTGCAGTACCTCCTGCACCGTAGGATCACAGTAGAAGAGCCGCACAATCGGAACGGGCCAGTACAATGCACAAATTGCCAGGAATACGGACACACCAGGACTTACTGCACCCTCAGGTCAGTTTGTGTAGCTTGTGGAAACTGCCACGGCTCCGAACTCTGCCCTGCCAACAAGGAAGACTCTCTCACTAAAAAGTGTGTAAACTGCCAAGGAAACCACACAGCAAACTACAGAGGCTGTCCAGTCTATAAGGAGATAAAAAGTCGTATGCAACGAGCGACAACGGCACGCCAGAACATCACCAGTAAAAGACTTTATGTGTATTTTTGGCAACTCGTTCTGCATTACGTTTGCTCTCGAGTTTGCCCGCAAAAACGTAGTTTGTTGCTCAGCCAAACGTTCATTAAGCTCCTGTTGTTGTTGTAGAAAACGAACCAGATTTTCGTTTCCCAACCCTGATGAAATAGATGAGGCTTCATCAAGGTTGCCAGACTGTCTTCCGTTGTTGCTTTCCCCCTCGCTTGCCTCCTTGCTACCTTCAGTAGTTTTAATTGATCCATGTTAATCAATTACTGTATCTGGCGAAAACGACACCGGAAGTTTTATTCGCAAAAGCAGCCAGGTTATCAATTGGGCCCTAAATTACCACCAACAGCATTTCCTACGCCAGTGCTCTAAGATCAGGCACAGCTCACATAGAGCCGAAAACTGATAACATACAGCAGGCCATGGGACAGCCATAAAGTAACATGGAAACTATGATGATAACTTTGCAACAAAATATGATGGAATTTATGTCCTTCATGAAAACCACCATGCAAACTCTAATGCAAAACCAAAATATCTTGTTACAAATGCTTGCAGCTCAGCAGTCCAAATAAATTATTACTAGCCTTCGAATAACTTTGTGGAACGCCAACGGTGTTTCACGGCATATACCTGAAATAACTCAATTTCTGAACGAAAACCACATCGACGTTATGTTGCTGGCAGAAACGCATCTCACCAGCATATATAACTTTCAAATACGGGGATACACGTTCTACGGCACCGATCATCCAGATGGTAAAGCACATGGCGGAACCGGCATCCTAATAAGAGACCGCATCAAACACCACTTTCACCAACGGTTTGCAAAAAATTATCTGCAAGCTACACCGATAAAATTACAATTGGGCAACTGCATCCTTGCTATTGTCGTCGTCTACTGCCCACCCCGCTTTACAGTCTCCGAAGACCAATTCATGGACTTCTACAATTCACTTAGAGAGCGATTTATAGCAGCATTGGGGATCCCGCCTTGTGACCCCCAAAGAAGGCAACTATATAATGCACTCATCAAAACATGCAACAAACTATACTACGTTTCACCAGGCAGTCCTACATACTGGCCTACAGATCCTAGGAAACTATATGATTTAATTGATTTTTCTGTGACAAAAAAAATTCCTCGCAATCTAATATCTGCAAAATAGCTTTTGGATCTATCATCGGACCACTCACCAGTGCTAATAACTTTTCTTCAAAACCTGGAACTAATCGAGCACCCTGGCAGGCTGACGTCGCATCGAACCAACTGGCTGAAGTTCAAAAACTACGTTAGCTCCCACATTGAACTAACTCCTCAGCTCAACATCAAGGAGGACATCGACTGCTATGCCGATGCACTGGAGCCTGTACTCGTCGCAGCAGCAAAAGTCTCTACACCGCAAGGGAGGTATGGGCACACACACCAGCACAAGACTAATCTTGAAATCGAACAGCTTGTTTTGGAGAAAAGACGTTTGAGGCGTGCTTGGCAAACCAGCAGATCGCCATCCTCAAAACATAGCCTTAAGGAAGCTGGTCGTAGACTTACTAGGGCTCCAAGGCACGAAGAAGAAAAAGCACAACGCCAGTACATTGAGAAACTTTCACCCACCAGCACCAAGCATCCCTTGTGGAGGGCCCACCCAAATCTAAGTGCGCCGGCCGAAAAAGTAACTCCCATAAGAGACTCTTCAGGCAGCTGGGCCAGAAGCGACAAAGACAGAGCTTGTACATTTGCTTTACACCTTCGAAATGTTTTTCAGCCAAACCCTGCAAATAACTCATTCACACTACCGTCGCCGTCAATTCAAATTGGAACTGAGACGGCGCCAATTCTGTTTCAACCAAACGAAGTTGCTAAAGTCATCAGCGAGCAATTAAAAAAAACAAATAACTCCTAAGATGCTCATTGAACTCCCAAACTGTGCAGTTGAGGTAATTTGTAAACTCTTTAACGGAATTACACGACTTGGCTACTTCCCAAAAAAATGGAAAAAGTCGGTAATCATAATGATCCCAAACCCAGGAAAAGATCACACAATACCAGCTTCATACAGACCGATAAGTTTACTCTCGTGTCTGTCAAAACTTCTCGAAAAATGCCTTCTGACGCGCATAATCCCACATCTGAGCACAACGATTTTCCGGCACATCAATTTGGCTTTCGAGAAAGCCATGGAACAATAGAGCAAGTCAATAGATTAACAACAGAAATACGAACTGCATTCGAGCTTCGGGAATACTGCAGTGCGGTATTCCTTGACGTTGCGCAGGCTTTCGACCGAGTCTGGCTCGATGGCCTTATGCATAAAATCAGAACGTTACTACCGGAAAACACTCACAGGATACTTGAATCGTACCTTTACAACAGAGCCTTCGCCGTGAGATGCAACACTACAATATCCGACGATTACACGATAGAGGCTGGAGTTCTTCAAGGTAGCCCCCTTGGTCCAACTCTATTTCTCCTTTACACCGCAGATATTCCCACGAACGAGCGGCTAACTACTTCTACATTCGCAGACGATACCGCGATCTTAAGTCGGTCCAAATGCCCAATTCAGGCAACAGCACTACTAGCTGATCATCTCGTGGTAGTGGAGAGGTGGTTATCAGACTGGCGTATAAAAATAAATGCGCAAAAGTGTAAACACATAACGTTTACTCTTAACAGACAAACGTGTCCCCCGCTAACTCTGAATAACACGCCACTTCCACAAGCTGACGATGTAACGTACCTTGGCGTCCACCTAAACAGGAGACTTATATAACGGAGACATATCGAAGCTACGAAAATTCATCTAAAACTAAAATCCAATAGCCTTCATTGGCTCATAAACGCTCGCTCCCCCCTCTGCCTGGACTTCAAGGTCCTGCTCTACAATTCAACGCTTAAGCCAGTCTGGACTTACGGCTCCCAATTGGGGGAAACGCGAGCAGCAGTAACATCGATATTATCCAGCGAGCACAATCAAAAATCCTGAGAACTATCACTGGGGCACCTTGGTATGTTCGGAACGACACCATCCACAGAGATCTTGGCATTCTACCCGTAAAAGATGAAATATCAAAACAAAAAGCGTCCTACCGCACCAAACTAACTTCTCATCCAAACCAGCTCGCCAGGGGCCTAGCCAGGGTTTCCAACCGGACCCGATTACAACGAAATGACCTTCCAGCTCAGCAATAGTTATTAGAGCCCTTTCATCTCGCGTCAGTCAACTTGACTGTCAGAAATAGTTTTAATTTAAGATTTATATACCTATTGTTAGTCTCAATACAGAGAAGATTCAATAAATAAAATGACTATGTAAACAAAAAAAAAAAAAAAAAAGGGTCGGTGTTGCCACACCATGTGGCAAATAGACAACAACAACACTAAATAGAATTACAACTTTTTTGCTTTCCAGATAAAGTTTTATTTGGCGATGGACAATAAGCAATTTCATATAGAACACGAAATAGAAAAAGAAAACATTTATTAAATTGTGTTGTCGTGCCGCCAATCTCACATATACTGCTTTTTAGTGATGGGCGACGCGATCTCGTGATTCATTGTTTAAGAAATATCGATAGTGGGCTAATAAGCTGGTGATGAGGCATGGCAACAATTTTGACTATGGGGTTTTACCTAGCACATCCAATACTGCTAGCTTTGATATTGGACGCTTAAGAATCCCAGAAGATGTCTCGAATTCTGCCAATCTAATGTAACCATCCTTAGCCGGAATCGTGCTTATTATAATTCCTTTTTTCCAACATCCCCTGGGCTGATTATTCTCGCAAATGATTACTATATCACCAACGGCGATCGGCTTTGTTCGTGAATGCCATTTGGTTCGTCTATATTCTTTAGTCCATCGGCAGATATTCTTTAATCCATCGACTCCAAAAGTGATCCTTTAATTGTTGCGCAATTCGGTATTGCTTACGATGACAGAAGCTGTTAACATCTCCTGGAGTTTGAGTTGAATTGGTTGTCCCGAGCAAAAAATGATTGGGCGTTAAAGGCTCCGGATCATCTATGTTAATGGGTAGATGAGTCAAAGGACGGCTATTTATTATATTTTCAGCCTCAATGAGCAAACTCCTTAGGGTTTCGACGTGAGGCGCTTTCTCCTTGAGCGTTACGCTTAAAACTCGTTTAGTAGACCTTACCAAGCGTTCCCAGCATCCACCTGAACTGGGATTTGAAGGGCAATTGAACTGCCAATCGATAGCTTTATTTGACATTTCCGATTTAATGTAATCCCAGTCAAAAAGGTCCTTAATCTTTTTAAGCTCATTATCTGCTCTAACGAAATTAGTTCCCATGTCCGATCGTATACTTATAGGAACACCTCTTCTGTTAACGAAATTCCGTATACATAAAATGCAAGCGTCTGTTGATAAATCGGCAGCCAGTTCCAAATGCATGGCTCTGATTGTCAGACACGTAAAGAGTGCATCCCATCTTTTTTCTTGCCGCCTTCCGATGGTAACCATAACCGGGCCAAAGTAGTCTAGTCCTACAAATGAGAAGGGCCGTTGAAACGGTGTCACTCTCTCTTTGGGCAATTGACCCATCAAAGGAGTGATTGTCTTGGCATTACGATTCTTACAGTATTGACAATTGGACTTTGCTCGAACGACCGCTTTTCGTAGGTTTGTGATCCAGAACTTGCGTCTTATTTCGTTTACAATGGTCTCATCATTTTGATGATGATAAGTCTCATGATACCATTTCACAATTAGTTCGGTGAAGCTATGTCGAGAAGGCAATATTATTGGCTGTCGTTGAGTTATTGGAATGTTATTGGCGTAGTCCAATCTTCCTGCAACTACTAAAACGCCATAAGCATTCAGCCTTGGGGAAAGGGTGTAAATAGAACTACCCTTAGCCACAGAATCTGAACCTTGTAACTCTGCAACCTCTTCTGCGAATACTTGATTTTGCACTAATTTGCACAACTTAACTTCAGCAAGTAATAACTCATCTGCAGATAATTCTCCTTTTTCTTTGCCTTGAGTCTGATTTTGACAATTTTTTATGAATCTCAAAGACCATCCCATCATGCGCTTTAATCGAAGATAGTTTGAGAATCGGCTGATATCCAAAAACTGTATGGTATGAACGTTCATGGTAGTTTTACGCCTTTCAATGCTGTCATCTGATGAAAAAGTGAAGTCTATTATTGGCCAAGAATCTTCTTCAGCAAGCAAGCGTTGTCCTTTTTACGTTAACATCATGACTTTCTAAAATAGTTTTCATTAGACGCGTACCTAACACCGCTGCTTGCAGCTCAAGTCTGGGAATAGATAACAATTTTAACGGAGCGCACCTGGCCTTTCCGGCAATAAAGGCTAGTTTAACACCTTCACCACAAGATACGCGCCAATATGCTACAGCTGCAAAGGCCTGTTCGCTCGCATCCACGAAAATGTGCAATTCGATATTATCTTTGACTGACAAAAATTCTGGCAGATAGCATCTATTTAGTTGAAATTGTTTTGCTTGCTCTAACTGAAGTACCCAAAGCTTAAATTTGCCAAATAGATTTTCCGGTAACATGTCATTCCTGTGTCCCAGATCTCCAAACATCTTGGATCAAGATTTTGCCGTGTATCATTAGGTCTGCTAACATTCCAAAGGGATCATAAACGGACATAACTAGACTTAGCAGTTGGCGTTAAGTAGGGCACTTCATTCCACACAAGATTTCCTTGTCGACACGGTTAAGCTTGAGATCGAATACAAACTTATCAGACTGACTATCCCAACACATTCCTAAATTCTTATCCGTTGATTCGCTGTTAATTCGAACCGTTGGTTCCACCAAATCAATGTTCCTTGAGACATTAAGCGATTGTTGTATACGTTTGGAATTGGAAACAAAGGCTCTGAGCTCAAACTTTCCCAAATTATGGACCCGTTTAACTTCCTGACTGATCTGAAATGCTTCTTCTTCAGATTTGAAACTGGCTACGAAGTCGTCCACATAATGCTTTGTTTGAATGGCATCGATTACCTCTTCCCTGTAACTTTCGGAATTTTGTGCGTTAATGTTCTTTATGTATTGAGCATAACAGGGCGAGCATGCTGCTCCAAATATAAGGACAGTCATCTTGTATGTGTCGACCTGAGCATTTCGATTACCATGTCTCCAAAGAAATCTCAACGAATCTTGATCTTCTCTACGAACTTGCACTTGCAAGAACATTTCCTTGATGGCAGCTCATACTGCGACTTGGCCTTGCCTGAATTTAAAAAGAATCGTCGTCAATGGTGGGTTTTCATCAGGTCCCTTTAAAAGCATGGTATTTAGAGAAATACCGTTGATCGTAGCTGCCGCGTCAAATACTAATCTCATCTTTTTGGGCTTGTTTATGTTAACGACACCGAAGTGAGGTAAGTACCATGTTCGTGGTCCAACAAGAGCGGCTTCACGATCAGACATTTTTACCGCGTATCCTTTATGTATAAAATCCATAATGGCTTTATCATATTCCTCCATTTTCCGTGCATTTTGTTTTTTACGCCCTGTAGCCTCTGAAAAGCCATTTTGTAGCTGTCCGGGAATTTAATCACATCTTCTTTCCAAAGAAGACCAGTTTCATAGCATACATCTAGTCTTTTAGATGTGTTCTTTAATATATCCCTGGCTCTAGATATACTTGCAGATTCTAAAGGCTTAATTGGAATCTTTACACCAAAATTTTCTGTAGTGAAGTAATCTGATATCATGTCATGCATTTCCTGTTCAGGGTTGTCTTCATTGGAACGGGCGTTTAGGACAACAGATAATCGCGATGATCCTTTGTCTGGGTCATCGGTGGAACCATAAATATGCCAGCCTAACGGTGTTTTAGCTGCAACTAGATTTGTATCTAAGTATACACTTTTAATGTTTGCTATTAAGTGACAGTTATTAATTACAACTAAAATCAAAGGATCTGCATCTGTATATCCGTTTATTGAAAGATTTCTTAGCAGAGCATACTTTTTCGTGAGCTTCTCGACATCTACCGATTGCAAAGGTATATCCAAAGTGGGAACTGTGTTTCCATAGATACGCAGCCATTTCTTATCAGCTCCAGGTGATCTGATGCGAAGATTGCATTCCATGGACAAAAATTCTTTAGCATGGTTTTCTATCCAGTTCAAAGTCAATTTTCTCTTTGGTTCAAGTACACCCAGACGTTCTGCTAATTTCTCGTTTATTAATGAAGCAGACGAACCTTCGTCTAAGAACGCGTAAGTCTGTATGATCTTATTGTTTGGCCCCATAATCTCAACTGTCAATACCTTAAACAATAATTGTCGAGAAGCTGGCTTGATCGTGTTAATCGTAGCTTCTTTTGGTTCAATGTTATCATCCTTTTGAGAATCGTCTGAATGTAAAGAAGTATGGTGACTTTTCTTGCATCCATTTTTCTTACACTCGCGTTTGTACTTGCAAGCTTGCAGAGTGTGTCCGCGTCGAAGACAAGAGTTTTTATAATTTTCCATTTTTCGGCTATATCAGCTTTTAAATATTTATCGCAGTTATACATATAATGTTCGCCCTGACATTGATAACATTCCTTTTGTTTCCTTTAGGTGCATTATTCGAAGAATGTAAAATAGATTTCTGTAAGCCTTTGTCATTCTTTGTCTGTTTAATATTAACTGGGGCTGCAATGGTTGTCCTTGCAATGCTTCTTGCCATAGTGCTCAGCCAATTGCTATAGCAAATTGCTGAAGTGGTCTAAATTAGGATATGGCTGAATTGGCGATGAATATTCAATCCATTGAACTCGCTTACTGAGTGGCATCTTACCTACTAAGCTCTCTATCAGAGAAGGATTCTGTAATGCTGAGTTGCATTTGCTGATTTAAAAAATATAACCAAGTTATCTACCATAGAAGCGAATACGACCAACTTTTCTAAATTATTTTCTGTAACCGGGGCTATTTGGTTAACCATGTTCATTTGACTATTTATTAACATTTCTGGCCTTCCATAATTAAATTGAAGTCTTTCCATAATGTATACAACATTAGCCGGATTAATTAATAGACCCTTAACATCTTCTCTAGCCACTCCTATTAAACTCTTTTGCAACCTCAAAAGGTTTTCCAAGTTGGTATATCCATATGCGTTCGATGATTCCCAGAACATGGTTGAAAATACAGCCGATTCTGGACTGCCATTGAATTCTGGTAAATCTATAAGTTTTCTAGGATGTATACTTCGGGAGTGCTGATATTGAACTACATTGCTATTATTGTTACCTAAACCATGCCCATTAACACCACCAACATTATCAAGCCCGTACATACCGACATTTCTATTTTGACGTTGAAAGGTTTCTCCAGCAACGTTAAAGCCATGACATCCTCCAGTAGGTCCGCGACTGAATGCTTCTCCAGAACCGTTATGATAAGCTGCGCCTCCATGTGAGCCAGAATTGCCTGTGACTCCATGAGCGCCAAGATCAGCTGCGCCTCCATGCGAGCCAGGAACGAATGCGCCTCCAGTAGCGCCAAGATTAGCTGCGCCTCCATGCGAGCCAGGATTACCTGCGACTCCATGAGCGGCAAGATCAGCTGCGCTTCCATGTGAGCCAGGATTGCCTGTGACTCCATGAGGGCCAAGATCAGCTGCGCCTCCATGCGAGCCAGGAACGAATGCGCCTCCAGTAGCGCCGAGATTAGCTGCGCCTCCATGCGAGCCAGGATTACCTGCGACTCCATGAGCGCCAAGATCAGCTGCGCTTCCGATTTTGATAAAATTTAAACCATAATTCTGAAATAATTAACCATTACTAAATGTCGAAGAACTAAAAAAAAAAATTAAAAAACAGCAAAGTTATAATTTTTTTTCATTTATTTTTCCGATTGTTCCTATGGGAGCTATATGCTATAGTCGTCCGATCCGGCTCGTTCCGAATTATATACTACCTGCAATAGAAAGACAACTTTTGGGAAAGTTTCATGCAGATCGCTTAAAAACTGAGAGACTAGTTTGCATATAAACGGACGAACAGACGGACGGACAGACGGACGGACAGACGGACATGGTTAGATCGACTCTACTAGTGATGCTGATCAATAATATATATACTTTATAGGGTCGGAAACGTCTCCTTCACTGCGTTGCAAACTTCTGACTGAAATTATAATACCCCCTGCAAGGGTATAAAAAATTATAACTTTGTGTTTTTAAATTTTTCTATAAGTTCTTCGACATATAGTAATGGATAAATATTTCAGAATTACGGTTAAAATTTCATCAAAATAGGACGACATATATCATATAGTATAATAAAATTATATAAAATAACTACCTAATAATTGAGCTGCAAATCATCATTGCTTCAATGTTTTTAGACATATTCGCAAGTAAATCATAATTTTAATGTTTTCAAAAATATTTAATTCTTGCAATAGCTGCAAGGGTATATAAACTTCGGCTTGCCGAAGTTTGCTTCCTTTCTTGTTTTCATTTATTTTTCCGGCCCGTTCCGACTTATGCAGATAGCTTTAAAACTGAGAGAATAATTTGCGAAGAAACGGACAAACACACGGACGGACAGAAATTATGTCAACCAAGACGCACATTTTTTTTAAGACCCCACTCCACCGGCCTGTATCTCGGCGACTTTTGTATCTGCTTTAAGGAGCAAGCATGCCATACGTTTACCCTAGACAACAACCTTTAAGCTGAACGAGAACAACGAAAGATGTGCGATCCAAAAGTAAAGACGAAGGACGAGAAGACTACAAACTGAAATTAAAGACGAACGACGAGGATGAGCAAAAAGCGAGAGTTGGCTTTATGCAGACGACGATAAGACGGGGAGTTGAGTTCGAGCCTTTGACGAGAGTGGTTCCAAGACGATAACCAAGGACGTGAAGACGAGAGAGCTTGTTCGATTTAAATTTTGCTGAAGTGTATTTCTATTTCTAATACTAAATAATTAATCAATAAACAATAATAAACTAAAACCCCACATTTGGGGGCTCAACCGGGATATGTGGATAAGTGGATAAGTGACTAGTGAAAACCTGAAAAAAAAACCATGTGTGTGGTTCGATCTGAATAAACTTCTAGAACTTTATTTCGTCGCTGTAATTTTACTTTTTTGAACAGACATGAGCCGTTTAAATGATTTCATAGGTGAAAATTTGCGCAGCAGCAAAAAAGAGAACATTGTTGCTTTGCACAATACGTGTTTGAAAGAGCGGGAGATCGAAACAACTGCCAAAGACTTCGAGACTTTTCCGGATTCGATTTTGATGAGACCTCGGAAAATTCTCAGGCGAAAGTAAGCTATATACAGCAACATCTAAGCGAACGGGACTTAGCATCGATCTGCAATGTTTTAAACATAACGTACAGCGTTGATGACGTAGGACTTCACATATTTCGCAATCTGTTGCAAAATAGGCTTCTCGCACACAACCAAATCGACTCATCAGACGACGAAGACGAAGATGTCGATGTGTTTGAGAGCGGAAGAAGTACAAGAATCGACATGACTGAGGAAGAAAACAGAATGCAAAATGCGCGAATTTCTGCGAATAGTGCGAATCAAGAACCGAAAACATTTTGCAAAGACCTGGCAATGCCGCGTTTCGCCTTTAGCTTCCGCGATTTAGAAGACTCAATTCGTTTTTTCGACGGTACTAACTCAATATCTATTGAATCGTGGTTAACTGAGTTTAAAGAACAGGCCGAGATCATGTGCTGGAATGAGGTGCAAAAGTTAATATTCGCGAAAAAATCTTTGAAAGGAACTGCAAAACTCTTTGTAATGAGTGAGAGAGGACTAAGCACTTGGAAAGCTCTTAAAACTTCTCTCTTAAATGAGTTTAAAACTGTAGTAAGCAGCAAGCAAATACACGAACAGCTTAGCAAAAGTAAACGCGATAAAGAAGAGTGTAGTTTCGCTCACTTGTACCGAATGAAGGAGATGGCCATTCGTGGTGAAATTAGTGATTCAGTTTTAATACAGTACGTTATCGATGGCATAGACGATCATCCAATTGACAAAACACTTCTATACGGTGCCAGAAATTTGAGTGAGTTTAAAGAGAAGTTAAAAAGTTACGTCACAAAAAACGAAAGAGAAAAAGTGTACGACCGTGAGAAACCCAAGCGTAGTGAGGAAATGTTTCACAGCAAGAAAGGTGCAACAGTGAACAAGAACTTTAAAAAAGAGGTTACCTGTTATAATTGTGGTGAAAAAGGACGTTTCGAATAATTGCAAAAACAAAGAACGATGTACACAATGCTTTAAGTGCAACCAGTACGGACATATTTCACGCACACCGGTAGCAAGTTCAGTCTTGTCCGCGAAGACTTGCATGACGAAATTCGACGTCCGAAGCTGCAAAACTGTAGTGTATCTCTCATTGGTTTCGGGAGTGAGCGCGAAGCAAGCAAAATAAATCCTATTGGACATTTCAAAGAGACCATTCAAATTGACAAGGAATCGTTCCTTTTAGATTTTTATGTGGTTCCAATCGGTTGCATGGACTTCAAATTGATTGTTGGTGAGGAACTTTGCTTACATGCTGAGATTATTTTCAATCATGACGGTTTGCAAGTGCTTAAAATGCCCAGTGACGACGAACAAAATAACGATTTCGTAAACGTAATGCAAATTGATATGGCTGAAAACAATAGTGTACTTAATATTAACGAGCAAGCCAGTGCGTTCGCGAAAGCCGAAGTTCGCAAAATAGTTACCAACTACAAGCCACTTCACACAAAAACAACTAAAATCGAGATGTGCATAGTTCTAAAGGACGATACGCCAATTTTTGCCAGACCAAGACGATTGCCGTTGGCTGAGCCGCGCCTAGTAGAATAGCAAGTAGAAGAATGGCTACAAAATGGAATCATCGAAGAGTCTGACTCCGAGTTCACAAGCCCCGTAGTAATGGTAAAAAAACGAGACGGCTCTCCACGACTCTGCGTTGATTTTCGAAGGATCAATAAGGTAATCGTTAAAAACCATTTTCCCCTACCTCTTATTGATGATCAACTAGACCGTCTACAAGATGCAAAGATTTTCCATACGATCGACTTGATGAACGGATTTTTTCATGTACCTGTCTCAGAGTCAAGCCGAAAATTTACGTCCTTTGTCACTCAAAGTGGACAATATCAGTTCCTAAAGGTGCCCTTTGGCCTTATGAATTCGCCTGGCGTTTTCCAGCGTCACGTTAACGCTATTTTTCGGCAGCTGACTCGCAAAAGCATTGCTTTGCCATACATCGATGACGTCATCATACCGGCTTTGAACGAAGAAAATGCAGTACTCAATCTGAAGGAGGTTATTGACACCTGTGCAGAGTATGGTCTTGAGCTGAATCTTAAAAAATGTCATTTTCTAAAAACGCGAGTACAATTCCTTGGCCATATCATTGAAAACCAAAAGATTTATCCTATACCAGAGAAGATTGAGGCTGTGTCTAAATTTAAATCTCCGCAAACTTTGAAGCAGCTGGAAAGTTTTTTGGGACTTACAGGCTATTTTCGGAAATTCATTCGAGACTATGCTATTATATCTAAACCTGACTAAGAACAATACCAAATTTTTTGTGGGTCTGAAAGAAGAAATGTCCGTTAACAATCTGAAGAAGATATTGGCGGCAAATCCAGTTCTGAGCATCTACAATCAGAATCTCGAGACTGAAGTACACACCAATGCTTCCATTGACGGATTTGGGGCAATCCTTTTGCAGAAATCCTTAGACGACGGTCAGATGCATCCAGTACATTTTATGAGCAAGAAACCCACTGAAGCTCAACGAAAATATACCAGTTACGAACTTGAGATTCTTGCAGTTATTGAAGCACTAACCAAGTTTAAAGTTTACTTGCTAGGTATCCACTTTAAAATAATAACCGACTGCAACGCTTTTACAAAAACTTTGGACAAACAAAATCTTTGCACAAGAGACGCTCGCTGGGTCCTATTTTTACAAGAGTATGACTATGAGGTAGAACATCGATCTGGAACTCGAATGAAACACGTGGACGCCTTGAGCCGTTACCCAGTCATGACAATTGTTGACCAAAGTTTATCATTAGGTATTCTAAAAGCGCAGGAGCAAGATGAACATCTCAGAGCGATACTTGATATTCTCAACGACGGAAAAGAAGCCTACAATGACCATTTTTTAAAGGGTGGCATTCTTCACAAATTAGTTAGTGACGCTGAGTTAGTTGTGGTACCGAGAGACATGCAAAGGTAAATCATAACAAGAGCTCATGAGCAGGGTCATTTTGCGTCGAAGAAAGTTAAGCATCTGATCAGAACGGAGTACTACATTCCAAGTCTTGAGGAAAAAATTCAGAAGGTCATAGATTGCTGCATTCCATGTATTCTGAGCAATCGCAAAAAAGGTAAACAAGAAGGACTACTGCACCCTCTGGACAAAGGAGACGTTCCTCTACACACCTTTCATATCGACATTTTAGGTCCGTTAGAATAAGTCGACTTAATCGAACGAAGTAATCCAAAAACTGCGTAGCCAGAGTGCAGTATTTGGAAACCCTACAATCATCATCTCGGATAGAGGATCCGCATTTACTTCGCAGGACTTCTTAAAATATTGCGACGAGGAAAACATTAAACCCATCAAGTCGACCACAGGACTTCCACGCGTGAATGGGCAAGTCGAGAGATTGAACGCCACTATAATTTCAGTCCTCTCGAAATTAAGCATCGACGAACCAACAAAGTACAGCAGGCGATAAACTCTACATTTTCTAGATCCATCGCCACAACGCCGTTCGAGCTTCTAGTAGGTACCAAAATGCGTACAAAGGAAGACATCAAGCTCCAAAACTTGATAAACAAGGAGGCGATTTCAGCGTTTAACGACGAGCGAAGTGATTTGAGAGTTAAAGCTAAAACTCAAATCTCGAAGGTACAAGATGAAAACAGAAAATCCTATAGCTTGCGTCGCAAGCAAGCTAATAAGTACGATGTTGGTGATATTGTCGCTATTAAAAGGACTCAATTTGGCAGCGGCATAAAGCTGAAACCAAAATTTTTGGGCCCGTATAAAATTGTCAAATCAAAAGGCAATAACTCCTACGATGTGCAGAAGATCGGCAATTTTGATGGTCCAATTAATTCTTCGACTTGTGCTGAGTATTTGAAGCGTTGGTCAACACCTAATGAAGACGACGATGCATTCGAGGCGAAAGCATAGCAGGATGGCCGAATGTGGGGTGTGTCTGCTTTAAGGAGCAAGCATGCCATACGTTTACCCTAGACAACAACCTTTAAGCTGAACGAGAACTACGAAAGATGTGCGATCCAAAAGTAAAGACGAAAGACGAGAAGACTACAAACTGAAATTAAAGACGAACGACGAGGATGAGCAAAAAGCGAGAGTTGGCTTTATGCAGACGACGATAAGACGGGGAGTTGAGTTCGAGCCTTTGACGAGAGTGGTTCCAAGACGATAACCAAGGACGTGAAGACGAGAGAGCTTGTTCGATTTAAATAAATAATTAATCAATAAACAATAATAAACTAAAATCCCACATTTACTTCTTTTTTATCTTACTTAAAAAAATTCTTAGAATTCAGGCTTATAGACCGGGATACCCCCTTAAAGTTTAGGAACAAATTCTAATGGCTGGGACGCCACGTCACAAAATTGGCTAAATCTTTTAGGATACTTATTTAAAAAAAAAATATCGTTTCTTTTAATATTTCTAGACCAAAATTCCTTTTTAGCCGATGGACAGTTAATGATTTTTTTGATCTGTCAGCGGCGATGACCGGTTAGAAAAAACAGAAATCTGTAATTTGACGAAAAAGTTGAAGGTGCATGAATTGAGTTAGGCCTATAAACGAAATCTTAAGGGTATAATAACTTTTCGTTCTTCCTCTCCCGCCTCATAAGCATTAGGTCCTAAATATATATTTCATTATATTGGTTTCATGTTTTTAAAAGACCCCGAAAACTGGACTGATTGATTAAACCGCTCTAGAACAGGTGACAAGCATAGGCCAGGAACCCGCAAGCCTAATCTATTTTCATATACAAGTATTTTTGGTTTTAGTTTTTAGATTTTATGTCAAACCGTTTCGGTTGATCCAACAATGGTACCTAGATTTATAGGGGTACCTAGATTTTCAATAAGCAAATTGAAAGTTTAAAGGGCTACCTAGATCTTTAATAAGCAAATTGTAAGTTTTGCATAAAAATGGAGGTAAAAAGTCGTAGTGCTTATACTGATTGGTGTAGATGTCAACATCGAAACTGGAAGTATTCCAGTTAGAGATATTCTTCTATGCCTTTTTTCTCTCTTTAATTTGTATTCGCAAGCTTTTGTACGATTGCATCGCAGATGTAGTTATTTTTCGGCAATGAATTGTAATCCGATGGAAAATTAATCGCCAAGCGAACGTCATTAGAAGTAGACGGACCTTCTGAACACTATTTTTCTGTAGATTCCAACCTGAAATCAATAAATACATGTAACCTAATCTTGGACCCACCTCTACCTCTTCCCCGAGGAACTTCCAACGCCGCCACAGTTGAACAATCACTCTGTGCGCCGCATCATAACTTGCTGAAGATTGGGGTTCCGTTGAGACGCAGCCAGTAGCCAACACACGTAGTGTATTTCCAGATAGCTGGAACAGTGATAAATTTTCTATTATTTGTTATCTTTACGACAAATGGAAGCTTGGATCATACCATTTTTAAAATATACACAAAATTTATGCTTATGTTCAGCATTATAGGCTTTGCTTAATTTATATCAATTTTTTGTATATTTAATTTGTAACTGGCAAAGTGACAACTATTATTTGTCCTTTGTTTTGTAAGACCTTTCTATCTTGATCACCATGACTTTTTTTGAGATCTACAAAATACAATACAAATATTGCAAGGTAATTTGACCCATTGGGATGGCTGAGCCTAGTCACAGTAGTTGGATGGCGAATAGTTTTAGCTCTGTGGAAAACAAAACTTAAGTGGGACAATCCCGTACTGATCATTCTTCAAAGATGGTGGCAAAAATTCTTTGAAGATCTGCTAAATTTATCTGGAGTACATAGGTATACCTCGCTACATCACCAGGAGAGTAACATATATTTTGCGAGGATCAGGAACCGCTTACCGCGCTGCGCCTTAAGTAAATAGAACTCACCATAACCGAAATTGCTGGGGTCTTATGATTGCTGTCCGTATGTGCCAAAAGGAATATTTTGCAGTCGAATGGAAACATCTATTCGAAGGGAAGATATTATCTAAACAAAGTTCACTGTTACCACTTAGTCCGTATTTTGACGAATCTTAAAATGTCATTCGGCTAGGGGGCGCCTGAGGGATGCAATGTTGCCAATTCAAGAAAAACACCCATACATTCTTTCGTATTAGCATACATTCACAAGTTTGATCATCCGTTTCAGCCATTTCAGTACTTTAATTGGTGGTGCTTCGCTAACTCTAAGCCACATTCGGGAAAAAATGTTGGATTCTCAACGGTCGAAACGCAGTACGAAGGGAAATATATAAATGAGTTAAAAGATTGATTATGATTTTTATATAAAAAAATCTAACTTTTCTTTATTTAGTTGGATTAAGAACTAACTTACTTAGATTAAACAATTGTTTTTATAGCTACGCGTCGCTCCATCGCTGCCGCCGTCTCTGCCGCTGTTGATGTTTCTGCTGACGTTCTTTCATATTATTGGTTGCTGTTCTTGGTCGCCGTCGCCGTTGGCCAAACTTAATTGTAATTGGCCAGTGCATTTTAATTATAGTTTTTGTTGTATGCACTTAGTTGAGTTCGATCAACTTTGGAAATTGGCTATTCTGCATTCCCACGATCGCTGACCAAAAGGTGCAAGCTAAGTTCGTTAGAACTTTATTGAGAGCATTGCTTTGCTGTTAGTTGTGCAATTAATGCTCTCTTCTTCGGTTTGGGAAATTCTATTATTGAGGGCATTGCTTTGCTGTTTGTTGTGCAATCAATGCTTACTCATTTCCTCTGTCTGAGAAATTGTATTATTTTGGGTGTTAACTCTTCCCTCCTTAAACGCGACTGTCCTCGGTCGCAACGTAGTAGAGTACAGGTCCGGAGTGCGTGGGCTTTTCTTGCGTTTCTGGCACGGAAACTGGTGTCCTTTCCGTTGACCTACGTCTTCGTAGGAGTTCCGTGATTGATCCTATTATAAGTAGTAGTAGGATGATGGCGGATCCGTAGCTAACGGAAGATTCTATGGTTGCCTTGCTTCTTAATTTTTCCAGCGCTTTTGTGTTGTTAATGTTGAGTTCCTTGACCTTTTGTAGTGAGAGAACTTCCTCTAACTTAGTCTTTTCGCCCAATAGTTGGAATAACGGAGGTTCTGGTTCGACTACGTTGATTTCCTTTGACTTGAAGATGGTTTCACCAATTGTTACCGTCGAATTACGATATTGTATTATGAAAGAGCCTTGCAGTTGTAGAAGTTTTTCATCTAGTGAGACTGGTCCATTGAAGTTGTTTAGCAGGATGGTGCCTGGTAGTATTTCTTCGAAATCCGGTATATGTTGATTGTTGATCATCTTACATTCTGGTTCTCGAAGGTTTAATAGAGCGTTTACGCAAGTATCATTGCTTAAATCTAACAAATTTTCTGAATTACAAATTGTCTTATCATTATAGGATTCACAAGGTTTAATTATTGCCAATAATTGTCTCTTATATTCTAAAAAATTTTCATATTTTATATCATTGATTATTTGGGCTTTTTTTATTGCTTTAATTTTTAAAGTTCTACAATTATCTGATTCAATGGTTGGTAAGCTAATAATGTAAATAAGGTCGTTGCCATTTGTGGCTTACTTGATTCGAGCAAATTCCAATAATTCTTCTATGTTAAAAATAAGTTATTTTCTTTTTTAAAAATTTCTTCCACTATTTTGGTTTCTGTGTTTGTAAGTACAAATGAATTTATTGTATTAGATTTGGCCCATGTAATTGCGTATATTATGTTAATTATTTCTTCTTTTATTAATTGAATTTTATACTTTAAAATATTTGCTTTCTGATTTATGATTTCTTCCGAGCTCTGGGTAATTTTCAACATTGCATTAGTAGCGTTAGTAAGTTGGTTTATTTTTTGATTAATTAATCTGTTAATTACTACTTGTCTATTGTTGTTTTCTAGCTGCTCATTTATCTTGTCTTCTAAGATCTGATAGTCGTGGTGATCTGGCGATCCCGCCAGCCATTTCCATGCAGTACCTATTGCTTCTATTGCCCTTTTTTGTCTTTTTTGAGTTTGGAGTATGCGTAAATCCGTTTGGATTTGTTTTAGTTCATAGGAAAGATATGGGTGTAATGGATGAGATGGGGTGAGTGAATGAAATGATTCTTCTAACTTCGCCAGAGTTTCTTCATAGCTTTGTAGGTTAAAGATGTGGATGATTTTAAATGTTCCGTCTTGTTTAGCCGCTAATCCGGTTTCGAGTGAGATGATTTGTGAATTGGAATAGTCGAGGACTGTAGTTATTCCCAAGCATGTTGGTAAAAATAATCTGAAAAATTATGTTCTTATATTATTTTAATGTATGATTTTTCCGGTTTGTGTTTTAATGGTGGTCGTTCTATTTTCCGCTACTTTCTCGGTTTTGTATCTAGGTGTAAGTTTAGTTCCTAATCTTTTATCTATTTTTACATGTACAGTTTCTCCTGGCTTAAAAAGTTTTGGTAATATTTTTCCTTGATTATGGTATTCGAGGTCGGCTGTTTGTTTATTTTTAATTTTCTTTTTTATTTCTTCTCGTTTCTTTTCTATGTCTTCTGTTGAACTAGAGATTGTGCTTCTGAAAAATATGTCTATGGGTCTTTCTTTTGTTACAGAATGTATCGATTTATTATATTCTTGAACTGCTTTAAAGATTAAATCTTCAAATGATATGCTCCCGTTGTCTTTTTTGAGACACCGCATGATTTCAGATAGGGTTGAATGAAACCTTTCTATTTGTCCGTTACTTGTCGATGCGTACGGTGCGGTGGTGTGTAATGATATTTTGAGTTCATCTTCTAACATAAACTTTATTGCTGCTGAGCCAAATGATCGTTCGTTGTCCATTATTATCCATTTCGGCGTACCGAAAGCAATTAACATTTCCCTCAACGGATTTTTAATATCTTCAGATGCTCTTGACTCTAAAATTTTTACTTGAACATATTTTGAAAACTTGTCAATTCCCGTTAAGACTCTATGTTTTTCGGTAATATAAATATCTATGTGAACTATTTCTCCTGGGTAATTAGGAATAGGGGTCGGTTGGATTTCTCCTTTTGGGGGGTGTCTATCGTATTTTGATTCTTTACAAGTTTGACAGGCTTGAACTATTGCTTGAATTTTCTTGGTAAGTTGTGGAAAGAAATAATTCTTCAAAATTTGTAATTTGTTCTCTTTTGCATCTCTATGGGCTCGTTTATGTTCGAGGGTAATTATTTCGTTTTGTTGGGACTCCGAAGTTACGTCGTCTATTTCGTTTTGAGTAAACCTTACCTTGTATGATTTAAAATAGGTAGGGTAAATGTTTTGAATTTTTCCCATTACCTCTTCGGATGTAATGATTCCGTTTATAAGCTTAGGATCAAGTTTACTAGCTAAAATTGCAATAAGTTTTTCTTCCGTGTAAGATTTTTGTTTAATTATGTGTCTGTGGTATGTTGGGAATGGCATTTCGAAGCTATAGGAATCTGTATCGGCAGTCAGTAATAATAATTGGTTTTTAAATACGTTAATTGGAGCTTCTACTGAAAATATGAGGTTGTGTGACGAGCTTTCGTCGCTATTGGCTGATGCTGAGGAGCTGATTGAATTAATTTCTGCGGGGGCCCGGGACAACGCGTCCGCTACCACATTAGCTACTCCGGGCTTGTACCTGATCTCGTGGTTATACTCGCCAATGAGGTCTCTCCAGCGTTTAAGCTTAGCGTTATGGTTATTTACGCTATTCGAAAAACTCAAGGGTTGGTGATCCGTGTATATTACCACTTTTGAATACCCGTAAAGATAATGTCTTAAACTTTGGAGCGCCCAAACGATCGCGAGCATCTCTCTTTCGTTAGTTGCGTAGTTCTCTTCAGTCTTTGACAGGGTGCGTGAAATGAACGTTATTGGCCTATGATTTTGTTCCAATACTGCGCCTATTGCGTAACTTGAAGCGTCAGTAGTCAATTGAAATTCTTTTCCGAAATCTGGATAGGCAAGGGTAACCTCCCTGGAGACGAGAGTATTTTTAAGTTTCTCGAATGCTGTAATCGCATCTTTGCTCAAGTTGATAGCAGTTCTGCTTGACTTGGTCTTAGATATCCGGCCTTCTTCGCCTCTTAGAAGAATGGTTAGGGGTTTTGCTATTTTGGCGTAATCTTTTATGAACCGCCTATAATAACCTGTCATGCCCAAAAAGGAACGGAGATCTTTTAATGTTTTTGGGACTGGAAATTTTGTAATCGCTTTTATTTTATCTATGTTGGTTTTTACTCCATTTTCTGATATTGTGTACCCCAAGAAGTCTACTTCGTTTTTAAAAAAATGGCATTTCTCTATTTGAACCCTCATATTTGCGTTTTGTAGCGTTGAAAATACTCTTTCCAAGTTTTTGCCGTGCTCCACTTCGTTTTTGCTAAAGACTATAATATCATCAACGTATACATAGCAAATTTTCCCTATGTATTCTCTCAATATGTCGTCTAACGCTCTTTGAAAAATGGAAGGGGAATTTTTCAAACCGAATGGGAGTCTCGTAAATTCATATTTTCCGCCATTTACCGCGAATGCTGTTTTTTCTATGTCTGTATCTTTCAGTGGTATTTGATGAAAACCGCTCTTGAGATCTAATACCGAAAAATATTTGTTGTCCCCGAGCTGCGCAATAATTTCTCCAATTTCGGGTATGGGATACCGATCTGAGATAGTAACTTCATTAAGTTTCCTATAATCAATTACTAATCTGTACTTTTTTTCTTCGGACTGGCCGGACTTTTTCGGAACTACCCAGACTGGTGCATTATATGGTGATCTTGAAGGTCTTATAATACCATCTCTTAGCATCTCAGTTATTTGTTTTTCTACCTCTTGTTTGAGTGATATTGGGTATGGGTAATGTTTTCCGTAAACTGGAGAATCTGATGAAGTTCTGATCTCACCTACTACTTTAGTTGTGTATGCTAACTTTGAATCGGGATCTGCGAAGAGGATTTTGTGGCTTTGTACGAGGAGTTTTATTATTGATTTTTGTGACTCGGTCATATGGCTGACTTGCGGTCCAATTGTATTTACTGCTTGTGTCGCTAGTTGATGAATTTTAATTTTGCGTTTATTTCCGAGAATTAATATATCATTTTTTACATCTATTATTGCTCCTAGTCTTTTCATTGTGTCAGTTGCCCAAGATACCATGAAAGGTTTTCAGGGTGTCTAGTAAAAAGAATTTCATGGGTGTATCCGAAATATTAGCGAGCTTAAGTATTGCGTGTTGTGTTATTTTATTGTTACCACCGACTGAACTAACTGAAAAAGTGTTCTCATTTGGCTTTGGATTTGGTACTAATTGATTTTGAATATAATTTTGATTAGAGCCCGTGTCGATTAAGAATTTTAGAATTTTTCCGTTCCCCGTGGTTACTTTAAAGTAAGGTAGTGAGGAACGATTTATTCTAAAAAATAAAGTTCTGACATATCTATGTATTCTTGTTGTTCGTTATCGCTTTGCCATACATATTCCTCCTGAAGTTCGTTAACGTTATTTTCTTCTGCCAACTGATAATACTCTTGTTCTGAACTTGATGAAGCTTCATCTGAATTTTGCTGCGCGTTACTTCCTGTCTCTGGTTGAATATGGAACTGTCTTGTCATCTTATTATTATTTGGGGCATTAGCGGTGCTGAGAGGTCTTTTCCCTGCATAATCATTATTTGCTGGTTTGTTCATATAATTTATATGACGTGATCGAACTGACTGATCTACGTCCATAGGTACCGGTTTCGGTTGTGGTCGTGGCGGAGGTTTTGGTATGTTATAGGACGCTACTACACCGGATTGGTTTGTATAAGGTTGACTATAAGATTTGAATTGGTTAGTTTGAGTAATTAGGGGTTTTCCGGATTGGTTTGGGTTATGGTAGAGATGCGGATGGAAATTTTGTTTGACGGCTACCATCCGATATGGTTGTTGAGGTTTAGGTGGTAGCATGGGTGCCCTCCCTAAATACGGAGTTTTTGGTGTCTGGTTATTCCTAGCATTTTGATTCTCTAGCAGACTGCATAAATGTAGAGCGTGTCCTAAGTCATGTGGTTCTTTAATGGCCAGCAATTGTGCCAGGTTTCCATTAAGTCCTCTGACAAAAGTGTCTAAGGCTTTTTCCCTATACATGGCTGTCAGAGATTGTATAGTTTCTTGTGAGGCATCTAAGCTGCCAATTTGGTTCAGAATTAGTGATAATTGTTGATAGACTGCCTGATAATATTCATCTATAGTATTGTTACCTTGGTTAAGAGCATATAGTTGATATTCTAAGGTCTTTAAGTCGCGCTTGTCGGCGAAATGCGCTGTTAGGCATTTTGAAATAGCTGTCCAATCTAAGGGGGTATTATATGATTCTAATACTGCGTCCGCTTGACCAGTAATTTTGTTACGGATTGCTAAAAGAATTCCATAATATTTTGGTGAACCAATTCTGTTTTCATAGATTTTTAACACCCTCTCGACACTTTTCCTCCATGATGAATATTCACTTTTGTTTCCTGAAAAGTCTCTAAGTGTCCGAACAATGTCTGGTAATTTATCTAACTCACTAAGATTGTGCGTTAATTCTCTTTTAATTGTTTGGTCTGTATATTTGGAAAAATCTTTATTTGGATTAAGTATTTCCTTTACTAGTTTACTGAGATTTGTCTCTAAGATTGTTTTTATTTTTTCCTCAATGTCCCTCTCGGTCATGATTCGTGTGTTTATTTGTGTGGAACTGGCTGATGAGGGTCCGGTAAGATTCGCGAGTCTGTCTGCCAAATCTTGTTCGGTCATTTTGGGTATGGATATATGAGCAGCGAAAAGTTTAATTTAATTTTTTAATTTTAGTTATTCAGAATTCGGAAGTTGTCTTCTAAGAATTAGGGTGTGCGATTTTTATTACCTTTGTAATTATTGTGTGGGAATTTTATTTTCCCTATATTTTGGATTTTTTCTTTTTAACTCACTAAAATATGTCTTCTACACTTTATATTTGGGTAAAACTTTTTCTTCTTTGAATATTTTTCGATTAAATATTTTTTATGTTTTTGTTAATAAATTGCTTAAAACTATTCTTACAGTAGTAACATATCTCGGCGTGCTCTCGTGATGACAGGCTCGGCAGATTCCGTTTTATCCCACTCTGCAACGATCTCTCCTGAGTGTGAGTTTACTAAGGGGCCTTCTCTGTACCTTAATTCACGTTCCCTTCGAACGGATACTAAAGGGATCACGGCGATAAAATTTGGCCTGATTATTCCACCGGGTACAAGTCCTGTTTTTTTTTTTCAGGAGTGACAATTTGCGGCGTTTTTTAAACGGCACTTTTGCACTTCCGAATCTCGGTATTTTTGGTTTTTTACTTCTCACTGATTAGGCGGAGGTTTGAAACAAAACGTCAGAATTTTTTACTTTCTGAACTTCGCGAGACGCGGAACTTGTTATCCTTTCGCGGTTTTAATCAGGTCCCTGCTCGGGCGCCAGTTAAAAGATTGATTATGATTTTTATATAAAAAAATCTAACTTTTCTTTATTGAGTTGGATTAAGAACTAACTTACTTAGATTAAACAATTGTTTTTATAGCTACGCGTCGCTCCATCGCTGCCGCCGTCTCTGCCGCTGTTGATGTTTCTGCTGACGTTCTTTCATATTATTGGTTGCTGTTCTTGGTCGCCGTCGCCGTTGGCCAAACTTAATTGTAATTGGCCAGTGCATTTTAATTATAGTTTTTGTTGTATGCACTAAGTTGAGTTCGATCAACTTTGGAAATTGGCTATTCTGCATTCCCACGATCGCTGACCAAAAGGTGCAAGCTAAGTTCGTTAGAACTTTATTGAGAGCATTGCTTTGCTGTTAGTTGTGCAATTAATGCTCTCTTCTTCGGTTTGGGAAATTCTATTATTGAGGGCATTGCTTTGCTGTTTGTTGTGCAATCAATGCTTACTCATTTCCTCTGTCTGAGAAATTGTATTATTTTGGGTGTTAACTAATGTGTTGTCTGCTACCGATTCCGCCCCAGCCAGCTAGGCCAACGAATGAGAATTCGTCCACACAAGGCGTTTGCTTCAGTCGGGATTTATTATGCTAGACCATTAAACATATCACCATCGACGGAAAGGGGACGAATATCGGTTAAGGGCTATATCGATGTTTTCGTATGTTTTGTGACCAAGGCCATTCACCTGGAACCAGTTGGGGATTTGACATGCGATGCATTTATTGGAGCATTGCAGCGATTCATCGGCCGACGTGTGTATACACATATATAGCGACTGTAACACGAATTTCGTCGGCGCAAATCGAAAGCTGCAATCAGACAAGATGGCGTATAAAATGTACATAGATACTGGCTAAACTAACAGATGAGGGGATAACGTGGCATTTTAACCCACACTCCGCTTCACACTTTGGGGGATTATTGGAGGCGGGCGTTAAATCAATGAAACACCACTTGAAAGGGACAGTCGGTGATTATACACGTTCGAAGAGTTAGCTACAGTGCTAGCCCAAATAGAAGCTTGCTTGAATTCGCGCCCATTGTGTCCTTTGAGCAATGATCCGAAAGACCTTATGGTACTAACTCTTGGCCACTTCTTAACTTGGGGTTCTTTACTCACTCTGCCAATGGAACAAACGAAAAGGTTAATCGCCAGAATTTAATTCAGCAGTTCTGGAAACGCTGGTCGTCGGAGTACTTTTCGCGGATACCGAAATGGTTGAAAATTAAATCGAACTTGCAAACCAGATAGAATACTGATTCAAGGTGAACGGTTTCCGTACAATCCTTGGGGTCTGGGACGGGTTAACGAAACTCAAAGCGGTCTTGATGGTTTAGTTCAAGACCCAGGGTGGTCACGTCAAACGACCAGTAGCAAAGTTATGTCCGCTATCTCCACAACAAGTATTAGTTGCACTTTTTTTTCTAGCGTTTAAATCTTCTACATCGCAGGAATCAAGACGGTTGTCCAAAAGTTAATGATGGTAAAGTATTCCAGTTATAGATATTCTTCTTTGCCCTTTATTCTCTTTAATTTGTATTCGCGAGCTTTTGTAAGATTGCACCTCAGCTGCAGTTATTTTTCGGCAATGAAATGCAAGACGATGGAAAATTATTCGTCAACGTCTATAAATTCTAACCTGAAATCAATAAATACATGTAACCTAATCTTGGACCCGCCTCATCCTAGTTATTTGGGACGTTGGCATACAGGAAGCCACCCCGAGGAACTTCCCAAGCCGCCACAGGTGGACAATCACTCTGTGCGCCGCATCATAACTTGCTGAAGATTGGGGTTCCGTTGAGACGCAGCCAGAAGCCAACACCATTAGTGTATCTCCAGATAGCTGGAACAGTGATAATTTTCTACTATTTGTTTTCTTTAAGACAAATGGAAGCTTGGATCATACCATTTTTAAAATATACACAAAATTTATGCTTATGTTCAGCATTATAGGCTTTGCTCAGTTTATATCAATTTTTTGTATATTTAATTTGTAACTGGCAAAGCTGACAATCTTTATATGTCTATTGTTTTGTAAGACCTTTCTATTTTGATCACCTTGACTTTTTTTTGAGATCTACAAAATACAATTTACCGTTTTTCTACGAGTTCTATTTAAGCAAGAAAGATAGCAAACTTCGGCAAGACGATATTTCTATACCCTTGCAAAAATTAACATTTTTTAAACATCTTAATTTCGAATTAGGCGAGTAACAAAGAAACCCATTGATGTTATAGCAACTATATGTTATATATAAGGCATAATTCTGAATTATAAAAGCATTCCTACGTCCAAAATAATAAACAAAAATGAGATGACCAACATGTCATGTCAACATGAATTGAAGAAATTAGTGGTCAAAAACCATTGGTTGACTGTTAGAGTCCATATTTATGTGATTGGAATATCAGAAGGACCTGTAAAAACCATTTTGAAGACCGACGAAAAGTCAAATCTCGTTTGCTACTGAATGTGCTCTCACAATGCACTCGTTCTTCGTGACCATTTCGTCAAAAATTCAACGCACTTCGTTCCACAACCATCGTATTCGCCTGAATTGGCTCCGTGTGAGAAGATAAAGGATGAATGGAAGATGGCGCATATGGCTATACCGGAAAGGGACTAATTGGCATGTTTTGAGGACTGGAAAAAACGCTGGCAAAGTTTATTTTATTGCGATGGGATAACTTTAAAGGAAATTAAATTGATTTAAAAGATTTTTTGCCGAGAGCAGTACACTTTATAGGGTCGAAAATGTCACCTTCATTACCCTCTGCAAGGGTATAAAAACTTACAGTGTTGGGTGTATTCTCAAAAATGTATCCCAATAGTAATCAAAATTGTCAAATTGATATGTATAAATAACCGTTAATATAGTCATTGCATAAAAAATAAGAAACATCCAGTAGCCGTAAAGGAACTTGATCCAAAGTTGCAAGGAAATCTGGAACACCATCAAAAATAGTAAGAAAAGGGACATGTAGCATATTCGAAAACCTGTCATGGCTCGATCAATCATGGCACATAAGAAAATTAAAAAGATCAGCAGCCACATCCAAATCCGTGTTATGAAATTCGATGCAATTTTGAATACAAATATGATAAGCTGCGGGGCCTGCGACTTTTCGAAAATAAGATTTTCTGAACGGGAGTGATGAGGTCCAAAAATTTGTTGGAGAAGGTCACTTGGTGTCCGTTCTTCAGTTTTTTCTTTAAAATACTGTCGTGAAGTTATCCAAAAAACGAAAAGAAATCCAGTTTTTACTGATAAGGGAATCCAGGGTTGGCTTCCTTTATTTTGTGGATGAAAAAAACCAACTTGCTCAAAATTAAGTCCGCAGCTCTAAAAAGAATATATATATATTAATGTCGATTTTTATTTTATAAAAACAAAAATTTTTTTTTATTCAAATGAAACATTTATGAGTTCTACAATAAAGTGCTTCGCCTATTGAGAAGCCGTGAACACTTTGTGATCTCACTTCAGATTTTTGTTTTTGCTTTATTTCAAGTTATGTGGGAGTGAGATTGTATTATTCCCCGAATCCCTCACATAAAACCTCAGCATTCGTATAACATGACGCCCTAGATAACGAGAGAAGCAACTAAAACGAAGAAGACGAGTAGATGATCAAAAGACGAATTCCAAGAAGACGAGCGTTCTAAGAAGACGAGCGTTCCAAGAAGACGAGCAGACGACGATCACTACAACGAGATGTGACGACGAGGAGACGAGCAGAGCAACATATCGAGAGGACGAGAGTTAGTTGCTGACGAGATCGAGTTGAGTAAAGACGTGCTCAAGCGAACGACGTGTGACGACGAAACGACGGTTAAATCAAACTCAAATTTTACTTACTATGTTAATTAATATTAATTATCCAACTTTTAAATTATAACTTTCTTAATAAATAAAAACCCCACATTTGGGAGCTCGCCTCGAAGTATCCGAGGAAAGCTGAAAGTGAAAGTGAAAAGTGACTAAAGACGACTGTGAAAATAAAATTTTTTTTCTAAACTATGGCTTGCCTAAACGATCTGATTTCCAATACGCTGAAAAGTGCATCGAAAGATATCATTTGCGCACTTCACAAATTCATATTCGAAGGAGAAGAAGACAGAAACAATCGCAAACGTTTACGTGAATTTGCTGGCTTTCAGTATGACGAAAATGACGCAGTTTATAAATCCA
Organism: Drosophila gunungcola; assembly: GCF_025200985.1. Classification (NCBI taxonomy): domain Eukaryota; kingdom Metazoa; phylum Arthropoda; class Insecta; order Diptera; family Drosophilidae; genus Drosophila; species Drosophila gunungcola. The sequence continues at coordinate 484,659 of NW_026453230.1, forward strand.
AATGTGTATGCATACACGCAAAATTGAAAGACAAAGACTTGATATCAATATGCGCAGTTTTGGGAATTAACTACGACGTAGAAAATTTGCAGCTACACATTTTTCGCAATCTGCAGTTTGGCAAACTTCTCTTTTTCAACGAAGTGGACGATTCAGAGAGCGAGGAAACCGACGAAGAGAAGGAAAATGACGAAGACAGCCAAAATGATGATGAAATTAGAAGTGTTTTTTCAACAGGTGTAAAGGAAGAGAAAGTCGAGTTCGCAACGTATCAAGGAAGTTGATATGCCGCGATTTGCTCTAAGTTTTCGAGACATAGAAGAGTCAATTAAACATTTTGATGGGAGTGATGAAATTCCAGTTGAGGTATGGATAAGCGACTTTGAAGATCAAGCCTTACTTATGGGTTGGAATGCGCTACAAAAGCTTATCTTCGCCAAAAAGTCACTTAAAGGTGTCGCTAAGATGTTTATATTGAGCGAAAAGGGATTAAATTCGTGGAATGCATTAAAGGAGTCTTTGCTGAATGAGTTCAGGTCGAGAGTAAGCAGCAAACACATACATACGCAGCTCGGAGAGAGCAAACGACGTGCAAACGAAAATGTGCAAGAATACTTTTATCGCATGAAAGATATTGCATCCCGAGGAAATGTTGAGGAAGAAGCTCTTATTCAATACGTGATCGACGGTATCGACGAACTTTCTTTAAATAAATCAATTCTGTACGGTGCTAAAAACATGAACGAATTCAAGTACAAATTGAAGGACTACCAAACAATAAGTGCAAAATCGAAAGTTCTGGAAAGAAGCGTGAAAGACAAAACGCTTTTGCAGCAAAAAGTGGTTCAAAAGGTGGCAAAAAAGAAGTCGTTTGCTACAACTGTGGTGAAAAGGGACATATTTCTGGTGGCTGCAGCAACAAAGAAAAAGGAAGAAAATGTTTCAAGTGCAACAAATTTGGACACATTTCCAAGAATTGTCCACAAAGTGAAAAGGCAGTCGAAGAAAGCAAGCCCAACGCGCGAGTTTTAAGTGAGCACAGTGAAATGACGAGCAAAGCAGTTTCAATCCAAATTCAGAATTGCGTGGCGCTGTTTGATACGGGCAGCAAGTTCAACATTTTGCGCGAAGACTTATACAAGCAGTTAGCTTTGCCAAGGTTAAAGAGTGCAGTGTATATCTAATTGGATTTGGAAAAGATCGCAATGCCAATTAGATCAAGCCGATTGGACAGTGTAAGCAAGCAGTATCGATTGACAACAGTGTTTATGACTTGAACTTCTTCATAGTTCCGTGTGATTGTATGGACACTCGATTGATAATAGGAGAAGAATTGTGCTTGCAAGCAGAAGTTTCGTTCAGTCCAAGTGGTTTGCGTGTGCGAAAGTTGAACAATCTTGACGAAGATGAATTGGAATCCAATTTAATGCAAATCGAAGCAGTGCTTGACAACGAAGAACTCGATATTAATCAATCAGCCAGTGAGTATGCAAAGAAAGAGGTGCGTGAACTAATAACAAATTACATTCCTAAACCATCGAAGTCAACAAACATTGAAATGAAAATCATTTTAAACGACGAAACCCCAATCTTTTCGCGTCCGCGTAGATTTGCATTCGCTGAAACGAAAATAATTGACGATCAGATCGAGCAGTGGCTCTCAAACGGCGTAATCGAAGAGTCCGACTCTGAATTTACAAGCCCGGTAGTGCTTGCTAAGAAAAACGACGGTTCCCAAAGACTTTGTGTGGATTTCAGGCGTATCAACAAGGTAATAATAAAAGACCATTTTCCGTTGCCCCTGATTGACGACCAGCTTGATCGCTTACAAGAAGCTATGATGTTCAGCAAGATTGACTTGAGGAATGGCTTTTTTCATGTGCCAGTAGCCGATCCCAGCAAGAAGTACACCTCATTCGTGACCCAAAGCGGGCAGTACCAGTTCCTTAAGGTGCCTTTTGGTTTGTCAAACTCACCTGGAGTGTTTCAGAGACACATTAATGCGATTTTCCGAACGCTGACTCGCAGAGGAATCGCTCTCCCTTACGTTGACGATATCATTATACCAGCAAAGGACGAAAAGGAGGCTGTATCGAACCTCAAAGAAGTCATAGGAACTTGCAGCAACTATGGGCTAGAACTCAACCTAAAGAAATGTAATTTCCTGCAGACCCGTATTCAGTTTTTAGGTCACATCATCGAGAATAAAACAATTTCCCCGACGCCTCAGAAGATCGATGCCGTTTCGAAATTCAAGACTCCACAGAATCTCAAGCAGCTAGAGAGTTTTCTGGGTCTTACCGGATACTTTAGAAAGTTTATCTACAATTATGCTCTTATTTCGAAACCCTTGACTGATCTGACTAAAAATAAAGCAAATTTCGTAATTGGTCCAGAAGAAGAGAACGCGATTGAATCCTTAAAAAAGTACTTGACTTCCACCCCTGTTTTGGCAATTTACAACCCGAAGTATGACACCGAGGTACATACTGATGCATCAATCGATGGTTTTGGCGCCGTGCTTTTGCAAAAATCACCAGATGACGGCCAATTTCACCCTGTCTACTTCATGAGTAGGAAAACAACGGATGCTCAGCGAAAATATTCAAGCTACGAATTAGAGGTATTAGCGATTATCGAGGCCATAACAAAGTTCAGAGTGTATCTCCTTGGCATTCCATTTAAGATAATCACAGATTGTAATGCATTCGCGAAGACGCTAGACAAGCAAAGCCTGTGCACTAGGGTTGCACGCTGGGTACTTTTGCTCCAAGAGTACGACTACAAAGTTGAACGCCGTTCAGGTTCACGTATGAAGCACGTTGATGCCCTTTCCAGGTACCCAATAATGACGATCGTTGACGACTCCATTGCCCTTGGTTTCAAGCAAGCGCAAGAAAAAGATGAACACCTGAAAGCTATTATTAAAATCCTAGAAGACTCCAACTCACCATATGAAGACTATTTTCTGAAGGCCGGTGTCCTATACAAACTTTTTTAAGGACTTAGAACTAATTGTAGTTCCCAAGGACATGCAGAAGCAGATCATTGGTAGAGCACATGACCGAGGACACTTTGCTATTAAAAAAACGAAGGCGCTGATTTGCAACGAGTATTTCATCGAAAAAATTGACGAAAAAATTCAGAAGTACATCGACTGCTGTATTCCGTGCATTTTGACCAACCGCAAGCGTGGCAAACAGGAGGGCTGGTTACATCCATTGCACAAAGAGGATTTCCCGCTGCATACCTATCACATTGATTTCTTAGGTCCACTAGACTCCACAAGCAAAAATTACAAGCACATTCTCGCCGTAATCGACTCCTTTACCAAATTCTGTTGGCTTTACCCTACCAAGTCAACCACTGCCAGCGAAGTCATAGCCAAACTACGAGACCAAAGTTATATATTTGGTAACCCAGCTTGCATTATATCGGACCGAGGCTCAGCTTTTACCGCCCAAGACTATCTTCAGTATTGCGAAGACGAAGGCATAAAGGTGGTGAAATCAACGACAGGCCTACCACGTGTTAACGGACAAGTAAAAAGACTGAATGCCATCATTATTTCAGTTCTATCCAAACTGAGTGTGGATGATCCCACAAAATGGTACAGACACGTCGATCGAGTTCAACAAGCCATTAACTCCACTTTTTCGAGAAGCATCGACGCCACTCCTTTTGAGGTTTTAATCGGAGTCAAAATGAGAAACAAAGATGACCAGAAGCTTCAAGAAATTATCAACAACGAGTCCATAGCATTATTTCAGAACACGCGCAACGACCTTCGACTCAAGGCAAAAAGTCAAATTTTGAAAATCCAAACCGAAAACAAGAAGACCTACAACTTACGACGTAAACCGGCAATGACTTATAAGATTGGTGAACTAGTAGCCATAAAACGAACGCAGTTTGGCGGCGGTCTCAAACTAAAACCGAAGTATTTGGGTCCTTACGAAATAACCAAAGTGAAGCACAATAATGCCTATGATGTCCAAAAAGTCGGCAACTCAGATGGACCAAAAATTTCTAAAACCTGTGCAGAGTACCTTAAGCCGTGGCCCACCCTCGAAGACAAAGACGAAACATTCGAGGCGAATGTTTAATCAGAATGGCCGAATGTGGGAGTGGGATTGTATTATTCCCCGAATCCCTCACATAAACCCCAGCATTCGTATACATGACGCCCTAGACAACGAGAGAAGCAACTAAAACAAAGAAGACGAGTAGATGATCAAAAGACGAATTCCAAGAAGACGAGCGTTCTAAGAAGACGAGCGTTCCAAGAAGACGAGCAGACGACGATCACTACAACGAGATGTGACGACGAGGAGACGAGCAGAGCAACATATCGAGAGGACGAGAGTAAGTTGCTGACGAGATCGAGTTGAGTAAAGACGTGCTCAAGCGAACGACGTGTGACGACGAAACGACGGTTAAATCAAACACAAAGATTACTTACTATGTTAATTAATATTAATAATCAAACTTTTAAATTATAACTTTCTTAATAAATAAAAACCCCACAGTTATAACAAGGAGAATTATTAAACTAAACTAATGAGTATTTAGACACTGGAGAAATTAAGGTGTAAGTAAATTTAAGACTATATATTGTCTATAGATTGTAGTATCCCAGAGGTAGGTGTTCACTAGATATGTTAGTTTCTAGCGTATAGACGGATCGGTGTTCGTGCACTTCTTGCATGGCTCGGTGCAAAGCTCGTCGGATATGGCGTGGGTCTTCCTCCTCATCTATACATCACACCCGTTCTACTACGAAAAGTTTTAAGTGCACTATCTGTACTTTAATGATTGGTCAAAATATTGTAGATATCGGACGACACAGACGGACCCTAAAGAATATATATTGGGAGAAGAATACCAGCAATGTGGGTGGCTTAGGTGTAGTTTGCCCCCATTCTCTACCCTCCCGACCTTAGTAACAGTAGAAATTGCTTGCTGTTACCCTTGGCAAACGCTTTATTGTAGATTAAATGATGTTCGAGAAGGTTGACAACAGCATCGCTGTACTAGCAGCTGACCGTATTTATACAAATTATTCGCTCATATTAAACGGTAACAAAATTCAAGATAATTTACATAAATTCTTCATATTCATTCTTTGTTCCTTTGCTTCTTTTCAGTTTCTGGACTTACATTCTAATAATTCATGTTTTTCTTTTCAATTTAACTTCTTAAATATATTTTGTTTAGACATTCTCTAATAATTAATGATTTTACTTGATAAATTTAATGAAGCTCTTGGTTATGCCCTTTCTTTACACATCCCGGTTAAATCAAATTACTCTTAGATATATATAGATGTATAGCTACTGTTGTCGTTAATAAAAAAAAAACTTACGCACATATTTTCCGCTGCCGATTCGCTGGGCCCATCGAAGATGCAGGTGCTGTTTAGGACTTCTCAAAGAGCGTGGTTATTTTAATTTAAACGGGATTATTAGTAGTGGCATCTGGCATTCACTTAATTTATATGCTAAATAAAAAGAAACAGCTAATAAGAAAATGTCTAATTCTCAGTGACAAAAAAAATAAAAGTTCAAGCTAAATCAAAACAATAAGACTTCTCTTATGGGCGATCGGTATCGCCGATGTCTGTCCGTGTAGGCGCTGTTTGCAAGTATGCGTGCATGCATCGGTTGTTCTCCGTAGAAGTGGTATCCCCTCTTCTCAAGTTCGCTGCGCCGGTCTCCTTTGGGCCTGTTTATTTTCCGCCCAGAAACGGTATGATCCGCAGGTACTTCTGAAAGGCTGTTGTGCGAGTCTGCTGCCTTCTAGGTTAGGGCTCCACGTGTCGGTATGGGTTTCTCCAAGTTCCGGCCAGGTATCACTCGTGCTCCGCTCGTAGTCCCGTATGCGGCATTTACGAAGATCCGGTTGCAAGCGCTCAAACCTGCAGCAGCCTTAGCTGGGCTCTGCTGGTATGGGGTTATGTTGTCACGTGTTGGTATATGTGGGCTGCAGCAACGCACAGTTTTCCCAGTTTCGCAGCAAAATATCGGCCGGCCAGGCACGGTGATGTACAAATATGTATTTTGTTCTAAAGATGTAAGCGCAACAGCGCCCGCGACGAGCGCGTGTGCTTTCTGGCCGGCCTCCGATGAACGTGCTCTACATACATGGACACATTGTGAGGTTCACTCGTATATTTCAATTAGCACAAATAATTACCCTTGTTTGAACGACTTTATTGTTTTAACAATAGGCTCTTTTCTTCTTGTAACAGCGCGTGGTCTATGTCCTCTCTGGCTTTCGGGGTACAGTTTATGCACGTGTCGAAATTGCAAGTTGAAATTATTACTGCTGATCAAATACTTGTGGATGCTTATCGTTCCCAAAATCAAGTGAGCGAGCATCTCTTCGCGTTGGTTCAGGCAGCGCGAATTGGAAATTTCTAGATCACAATAAACGGGACTTTTCCCAAACTCGCTCTTTTTTTCTTTTCCTTCTTTGCCTTTCGCACGCCGATAGAGAGCGAGAGAGAGAGAGATCTAAGTAGGTGTGTGTGTGCGTGTGCAATGCGACTCAGCAGGCATAACCGATTGGAAGTTTGGAAGTCTTCTCTACATCCCTGCCTGAGCCTATCCGAATTGACATGCGGGATGCGTTTTGCTTATTGCTATTACCCCGAACCCTACACCGCAGTTAATTCTGCTAGAGTCCTGTCTCGAAGAAGTATTAACTGAAAAAGGTCGGGCATTCTTCTTTTAGGTCCTTATAGTCTTTTAAGTGGTATACCCCCAGAGGTTTGTCATCTTCGGATGCTAATTCGAAGTATATATGACTAATTTTCTTCCACACTTTAGCCTTAATGAAAACTGGGGCTAGTTATTGCTAAACTTCTTCGCTGCGTTGCTCTGTGCAAAGCTACGAGCGTATACAGTATCGCCTACTTTAAAACGAACTGAACGGCTACGCAAGTCATACATTTTAGCGTTAGCGGCGTGAGCTTCCCTTACTTTTTCCTGTGCTTGCCTCCGAGTCAATTGCATCAGATCAGACGTTTTTAAAGCTGTATCGTCTCTAATCAAATTCAATTTCCTTAGAAGTTCGTAGTCCTTGCCGTTCATCACCATATTCTGTCCGAAACACAAAAGTACGGCGAAAATCCTGTGCTACGATGTGTGCTTGCCCTCAAGGACGCGCTAATCTCATCTATGTTTCTGTCCCAATTGGTATGATCTGTTCCGATGTAAGCCCTGATAGCCGCCAAGACCGATCGGTTCACTCGCTCGCATCGCGTTAGCTTGTGGGGAGTGTATGGCCGTACAAAACCGGTACAACACCGAATCGGGTTAAGAAAGCTTTATAGTGGCCAGACTTAAACTGTGATCCGTTGTCCGTCAATATGGATTCCGGAACTCCGAAAGTGAAAAATACGTATTTTTCCAGGAAATCACATATTTTATCAGAGGTGAATTTTCGTAGTGGGTGTAAGAAATGAAATTTCGTGCAATGGTCGACTATTATTAATAGGCCGATATTGCCGCTCTTAGACCTAGGGTATGGGCCTAACAGGTCCATATACAGTTTTGGAACGGTCGTTCTGAAGTAGTTGGAGTGCCCATTGGAGGTCTAAGAATTTGATTGGGACTCTTGGTTGGACGTTGCAAATGGAGCAGTTAGCTACATAGTCTCGAATCTGAGTCACCATTCCGGGCCAAATAGATAGCGTTTCAACTTTTCAATCATTTTGGTCATCCCTATATGAGCGGAATCAGGAGCATCGTGAGCGCGATACATAACATGTTCTCTTAATAATGCTGGAACCCAGAGTTTCCAGGATTCTGGCGCCTTGGAGTGCATCCCCCTTAGATGGCTCAGTTCGCTTGTACACAAACTTATCTACTACTTTTAGGTCGGGTAACCTAGCTTGATTTCCTTTATGCGGTTGACTAGCTCAAGATAGTCCTCCGAATCGAATTCCTTAGATAACAAATCATTACTGGTCCCGAGTCAGTGACTTCGCAAAACGTTAGCTTCTTCGCATCTCGACAATGCGTCAGCCACTACGTTCTGTGTCCCACTTCGGTGCTTAATCGTAAACGAAAATCTCTGTAATTGAATTGACCACCTTGCTAGGCGTCCTGACGGTATTTCTGCTTCATAAGCCACTGCAAGGAAGCATGATCTGTCACTACGCAAAACTCTTGCCCTTCTATATAGGCCCTAAACTTATTTTACCCTTGATAACGGCTAGCAACTCAAGTTCAGTAACGGAGTAATTTCGCTGTGCTTTTGACAGTTTTTCTGACATATATGCAACTGGAAATTCAACTCCGTCTTCATATTCTTGGGCCAATACACACCCAAGACCATAAAGACTTGCATCACAAAGCAAAACAAACTTTCTATTAAAATCTTGGGGTTCTCAACACTGGGGATGACGTTAACTTCGACTTAAGTAAACTAAACGCCTCTTCTGCCTCGCGATTCCAGCTAAACTCTTTGTTTTCTTAAGTAACTCAGTCAAAGGAACGGTGATAGAAGCGTAATATCTACAAAACGCCTGTACCAGCCGGCAAGCCCAAGAAATCTACGGAGCTGCTTGACTGTGGTCGGAATTGGAAACTCGTTAATGCACTAACTTTACTTGGATCGACCTTTAAGCTGTCCGTGCCCTATGATGAACCCTAAGTACTTTGATCTCGGTCATACAAAAATTTGATTTGCTATGTTAATCGTTAAATTAGCCTTTCGCAAATACCTAGCGACCTCTTCTAGCAACTTCATGTGTGACTCAAATCATCAGACAAAATTAACAAATCATCTAAGTATACAAACACCCGAGTGCGCAGACTAGCTGGTATTACTAAGTCCATTACCTGCAGAGTGTTTGCGCGGGCGTTACAAAGCCCAAAGGGCATTACTTGTGTACTGATACAAAGGCCTATTGGGAATTCGTAAACGCTGTGCACTGCCTTGACTTTTCCTCGAGCGGAATCTGCCAAAACGCGTGCTTCATGTCAAGTCCGGTGATGTAACGCGCTGGTGGCAGTCTGCTTAGGATTCCGTCTACGTGAGGAAGAGGATAGCATCCTTTACAGTCAGCTTATTCACTTCTCTCGAATCTAAACATAACCGAACCTTTTCTCTCCTCGTTTAAACTAGTACACAGTTGCTGCTCCAAGGGCTTCGGGATTCCTCTATCACGTCTAATGCTAACATGTTTTCTATTTCTGCAAACATAATTTTCTCCTTTGCAGGTGAGATCGGCCAGTGACGCTGCTTTACCGGCTTCGCCCCGCCAACATCGATGGAATGCTCTAGCATCTGCGTCCGCCCTAATCCCTCCGACTCGTAAGAAGGGAGTTGACGTATTACTTCTTCTAACCTTGTTCGTTGTTCTATTGAAAGGGAATGTACTTTCGGGATATCAACCACATCGTCTTCTCGCCCTACATCGAGTTCGCTAACCGACCCAATTTCTTCCGTTATTTGTTCAGCAATCCGAAATCGCGCCAGAAATCAATACCAAGATAAATATCTTGCTTGAGCTCTGGTATGACGAAGAACTCAACTGCATTAGTGCGATTACGATATGTGATATCCAAAATGAGTCTGCCCACGACTGAACACGATGCATCATTAGCTGTCTTAATTTGACCTGAACATTTACGCATCCTCGGATGCTGAGATAAATCTTTCGCAGCGTTGCCCCCGATACAACTAATCGTCGCACCTGAATCCAGCAAAGCTACGTAACGCTTATCTGATATATCTATTTCGGTATATAACGGTTATCGGAGTTAAGGAAAACTGCTGCAACCAACCTTTTCCGACTTTGTCGCACCGTTTTCCAAAATTGTCGTACTCGTGAAGTTGAACGTCCGGGTTTCTGAGAAACGCTACAGCTGCTAATGTCTCCAAAAATTCTCTGTCTAGCTGCTGTATATTGTGCTTCTCTAACGTGGTAAGGTTTGAGATGATTAGGTCGTGTGTTCAGATCCGAACTTTCAATTGGATCGGTCTGCGTACCACAGTCTGATTTTAATTTTTCGGATGCGTCGAGTGGTTTTTGGCCGACACATCCCGTTGGTGGTTTCCGATGGGTTACATTTTTGACAATTTGGCTTCTTGTGTTTTTGGCACCGCATCCAAAGCAAAATATACTGATTGACTCAAGACAGTCGTCGAAGCGATGCCCAATCTTGTCGCAGTTCCAGCATCTCATTTCTCTACGCTGCAAAGCTGAAACTTCATCTAGCACTGTGTCCTCAGAATCTGGATCAAGTTCAGAAACATTCGGACGCGCGGAAAAATTATTCCTTCCTGGCTGCTGTCTATTTTGTTTACAAAACTGCTCGTGCGTTCGGATCTCTTTTCTTAAGCTAGCTAAGGAGTCGATATTTAAGTGCATTAACTCGTACCTAAGAGAGGGTTTCGAGTGTCGAATAAGAAGTTGGACCAAGACTGTTCCGAAATTGGGGTGCTCAAGCGCGCCACATGTTTTTCGATATAAATTTGATATTCCTCAAATGGTTCCCTATCTGTCTGACGCCTGTTGTTAATTGATTCCCATATATCTAAGTCTGTATCTATGTCCCTAAACTTTTCCCTAAATTCTTTGCAAAACTCATTCCAAGTTACCTTTTCACTGGCCTTGTGGTATTTCCAGTACCACTCGCTAGCCCTGCCTATAAAAAATAGGTGCAGATGGTCGCATAATAACTGATGATCACCATTTAAATTCTGTTGTGCCAAAGCATTAACTCTGTACAAAAAGTCTTCCGTTTGCAATCCATCTTTGGCCCCGTCAAATTTGATGTGCCAACTCTGAATAATACTAGGCACTTTCTCCGGCTGAACCGAATTGGGGAATCTGCCTGATATCCTACTAAGCTGCTGATTTACCGGACTGATGTTTGTGCTAACGTTAGGCGAATTCTGCTCCTCCGGCTGTGATTGACCAGCTGTGATCCCTGAGTTCTCAGTATTATCGTTGACCCGTCTTCCGCTGGGGAACTGTCCATTGTAGCCTACTTGCATGTTCGCCAACTGTGTCTGAATAAAGACTGTCAGGTCGTGCATAAGTTTTTCCTGTTGGGTCTGCATTGCCGCTTGCATTGCCCTTCCTATCTCTTCCAAACTCTCTGATTTCGAAGAATCCAATATGGAATCGGTATTCGCGGTTCTGTCTAGTTGTTGTCCTGCATTAAGAGGTAGCTGCGATCTAGTAACAATGGTTCTGGGTTGCACAGTATTCCTGCCTCTTCGCGAGTTGACTCTACCTCGGCCTCGGCCTCGATTCACGATTTGGTTACTACTGCCTTCGCCAGGATCGATTTCAGACGGCGCACTTGCAGCGTGTGATCTTTGCTCTGCGTCTGTCAACTCAGCTAACAAATTATTATTTGATATCGATAACTGTTGCACAGTACATATGTTATTACACGTTGGGCAAGTATTTGTTACTTGCAAGTGATCCGTGATGCATTGACGGTGGAATTTATGATTACATGGAGAAACTGCTTTCAGGTCCTCCACATTCAATGGTCGAGCGCATAAATGCAAACCGTTGTGTCATCATTTGACGCGGCTGCTAAGTTCTCCGTACTGTGATGAAGTGGCATTTTCCACAAAATGTTATATAGTTTTTATGTTTTTCAAAATTGGTCTTTGCTTTCCAACGAGCCGTTTATCAATTCTCTCGAACATGCTTGGTATTATCTCCTAAAAATACTCTATACTAATATTTGCTTGATGAATTTGACTTCCGGGATTCGTATTCGCTGCACTGGTCAAGTATCGAAGTTCCTCCGATGACTTGCTACTCCTAAGTACGCGTACTGTGCCCTGACGCCAGGTGAACTAAACAATATCAACGAAACTAGTTTTCTACGATTGGTTCGCCTTGGTCGATGATACCATAATGACTTGATTTTCAATCGCAGTTCCAAAGTACGAATTTCCGAATTCGCTTCCCTCTAATATCGAATCAAAACTTTAGTCTACCGGATTAATTTCTGACTTAATTATTAACCCTGTGAATAAGATCGTTCCGGTCGCCTCAATCCGTAAGGACTCGAATTGCAGTCGCTATTCCAGGCAACGACTTTATAAAACAGTTATGGCTAACCTCAAATACAAAAATAGGTTTCTGCGGACTTAAATATTTAAAAGATTTTAAATTATTTAAACTTCAAAAGCTAATTGGATGAATAATTGAGCAATATTGATGGCTAGTACCTCCTGAAGATCCTGCACATAACTTGCGATTTCGGCTCCTAGGACTTGTATACTACCTGAGTGTTTAATTTCTCTTTAATTTCTCAAAGCGGTTATCAGTGTCTAGCCCCACGTTGGGCGCCATTTTCTGTAGTATCCCAGAGGTAGGTGTTCACTAGATATGTTAGTTTTCTAGCGTATAGACGGATCGGTGTTCGTGCACTTCTTGCATGGCTCGGTGCAAAGCTCGTCGGATATGGCGTGGGTCTTCCTCCTCATCTATACATCACACCCGTTCTACTACGAAAAGTTTTAAGTGCACTATCTGTACTTTAATGATTGGTCAAAATATTGTAGATATCGGACGACACAGACGGACCCTAAAGAATATATATTGGGAGAAGAATACCAGCAATGTGGGTGGCTTAGGTGTAGTTTGCCCCCATTCTCTACCCTCCCGACCTTAGTAACAGTAGAAATTGCTTGCTGTTACCCCTTGGCAAACGCTTTATTGTAGATTAAATGATATTCGAGAAGGTTGACAACAGCATCGCTGTACTAGCAGCTGACCGTATTTATACAAATTATTCGCTCATATTAAACGGTAACAAAATTCAAGATAATTTACATAAATTCTTCATATTCATTCTTTGTTCCTTTGTTTCTTTTCAGTTTCTGAACTTACATTCTAATAATTCATGTTTTTCTTTTTCAATTTAACTTCTTAAATATATTTTGTTTAGACATTCTCTAATAATTAATGATTTTACTTGATAAATTTAATGAAGCTCTTGGTTATGCCCTCTCTTAACACATCCCGGTTAAATCAAATTACTCTTAGATATATATATATGTATAGCTACTGTTGTCGTTAATAAAAAAAACTTACGCACATATTTTCTGCTGCCGATTCGCTGGGCCCATCGAAGATGCAGGTGCTGTTTAGGACTTCTCAAAGAGCGTGGTTATTTTAATTTAAACGGGATTATTAGTAGTGGCATCTGTCATTCACTTAATTTATATGCTAAATAAAAAGAAACAGCTAATAAGAAAAATGTCTAATTCTCAATGACAAAAAAAAATAAAAGTTCAAGCTAAATCAAAAAATAAGACTTCTCTTATGGGCGATCGGTATCGCCGACGTCTGTCCGTGTAGGCGCTGTTTTGCAAGTATGCGTGCTTGCATCGGTTGTTCTCCGTAGAAGTGGTATTCCCTCTTCTCAAGTTCGCTGCGCCGGTCTCCTTTGGGCCTGTTTATTTTCCGCCCAGAATCCGCAGGTACTTCTGAAAGGCTGTTGTGCGAGTCTGCTGCCTTCTAGGTTAGGGCTCCACGTGTCGGTATGGGTTTCTCCAAGTTCCGGCCAGGTATCACTCGTGCTCCGCTCGTAGTCCCGTATGCGGCATTTACGAAGATCCGGTTGCAAGCGCTCAAACCTGCAGCAGCCTTAGCTGGGCTCTGCTGGTATGGGGGTTATGTTGTCACGTGTTGGTATATGTGGGCTGCAGCAACGCACAGATTTCCCAGTTTCGCAGCAAAATATCGGCCGGCCAGGCACGGTGATGTACAAATATGTATTTTGTTCTAAAGATGTAAGCGCAACAGCGCCCGCGACGAGCGCGTGTGCTTTCTGGCCGGCCTCCGATGAACGTGCTCTACATACATGGACACATTGTGAGGTTCACTCGTATATTTCAATTAGCACAAATAATTACCCTTGTTTGAACGACTTTATTGTTTTAACAATAGGCTCTTTTCTTCTTGTAACAGCGCGTGGTCTATGTCCTCTCTGGCTTTCGGGGTACAGTTTATGCACGCGTCGAAATTGCAAGTTGAAATTATTACTGCTGATCAAATACTTGTGGATGCTTATCGTTCCCAAAATCAAGTGAGCGAGCATCTCTTCGCGTTGGTTCAGGCAGCGCGAATTGGAAATTTCTAGATCACAATAAACGGGACTTTTCCCAAACTCGCTCTTTTTTTTTCTTTTCCTTCTTTGCCTTTCGCACGCCGATAGAGAGCGAGAGAGAGAGATCTAAGTAGGTGTGTGTGTGCGTGTGCAATGCGACTCAGCAGGCATAACCGATTGGAAGTTTGGAAGTCTTCTCTACATCCCTGCCTGAGCCTATCCGAATTGACATGCGGGATGCGTTTTGCTTATTGCTATTACCCCGAACCCTACAGAGACTACATTGGGAATCGTTATAATGAGTGTAGGCGGAAGACTTATCAATTCCGAACTACTATTTGACTCCAAGTTTCCTGCCATTTTACCAAAGCATCATAGGTTTGTGTATCTTTTCATTGAATATCTTCATCGCTCAAATCATCATGCTGGTCCTAAGGCACTGCTAGCAATCTTGCGTCATAGATTGTCGATAATTAACTCCAGAGCAGTAATTCGAAAACTTGTTAGAAACTATTTTACCAACATTGCGCCACGCATAACGTTTTGTAAACTTAAGCCATATTTTATGTATGCGCGGAAGCGCAGCTCACTTTGCTTTTGTTTATTACGCTAACAACACAGCAACAAAACTTGAAGATAAATTAAAACACATGTATTGCGAAAATACACATCAGAACACAAAACGAGACTCAGAGCATTATCAATCGCTCATGGATGACGGAAAGCGACCGTGACAGGACTAGGAATAAGAAGAAGTATTCGTTCATTTCGTCATTTGTTTGCATGAGTCTCTGATTATTAATATCGTTCAGGTTATGGAAGAAAATCATGGGAGATTTACCAGCCGATAGGTTAAGGCAAAATCGACCATTTTTGATTTCGGGCGTAGACTTCTGCGGCCCATTTTTCACAAGTTATAGGATTAGGGGTAAGCCGCAATCTTTGTTTGCTTTACATCAAAGGCTGTTCACGTAGAACTCGTGACTGAGTTGTCTTCGGTTGCATTCTTGCTGAGTGTCCGCCGTTTTGTCGCTCGTAGAAGCATCCCTCTTAAATTATATTGCGACAACGGCACCAACTTTGTCGGAGCCTGATCAAGGTTAAATTAGGTCCTTGATGCTTAATGCTTAACGACGTATCATTAAACTTTCTTCATTCGTACAGTAGTTGTAAAGGCTTCGAATTCTGTCTTATACCCCCCAGGTCACCTCATTTCGGTGGAATTTGGAAAGCCGCAGTCAAATCAACGAAGACTTTGGTATTAAAAACGGTTTCAAATGCTAACTTAACTCTAGTAGAGCTTCAGACTGTATTCTTAGAAGTGGAGGCTATTCTCAACTCAAGGCCAATAGCTCCCGCATCTGATGACCCGAATGACGATGAGGCAGTCACTCGAGCTCATCTGATAATTGGTTGAAGCTTACTAGCAGCACCCGACGAAAGACTCTTCAACGCCATGGATCCAAAAGGAATCCGCTACCTCGATCGTTGGCAAAGGGTTGCTTACCTCAAGCATCAATTCTGGCACCTTTGACATAGGGACTACATACGCAGCTTTCAGCAACGAACCAAGTGGAAAATCAGACAGCCAAACTTGGAGGTTGGCCAGCTTGTCATTGTTCAAGAGGATAACATGCCTCCACAACAATGGCTCTTTGCAAGAGTGACCAATGATATCACTGGACGAGACGGAGGGCGTGCGCGTCGCCGATTTGAAAACTTTAAAGGGTACTATGAGGCGTCCGATTCATAAACTCGCTCTCCTCCCCGCAGTTTAATCTTAAAGAACGGTTCCTTAACGGGGGGAGAATGTTGGAGGAGATCTATTTTTATAATTATAAGTTTTGAATTTGAATTTAACGTAACTGAATTATGTAGCAACCGACATGGTTGCATTTAATATTTTACCAACACTGCGCCACGCATAACATTCTGTAAACTTTTACCATATTTAATGTAAGCGCGGAAGCGCAGCTCACTTTTGCTTGTATATTACGCTAACAACACAGCCACAAAACTTTAAGATAAAATAAAACGCATGTATTGTGAAAATACACATCAGAACACAACACGAGACTCAGAGCATTATCAATCGCTCATGGATGACGGAAAGTAGCCAGTTAGCTGCTACATTGCATATTTACATATTATATTAGTGTGAGTAAAATTACGCATTGTTGCATATCGCATTTCAGAATAAATCAGCCGAAGTAAGGAGCGTTCACACTGCACCGCATTTGTAAAATGCAACAACCCGTAACTCGATAAACTTTTTTCACCTAAAAAAACGACAAATTTAATTGTTCGAGGTGTTCCACACAGAAATAAACATCGTTCCGCGTCATGCGTTCCGCATCCATTTCTTCTGTTCGGTTTTTTGGTGATGCTAAAAATTACAACAGTTCTAAGTATTTCGAAGTGTTCCATCCAATATTAAATTAAACCATCAAACATTAAATTATTAAAGTTTATCCAAAACATATCAAAACAACATACAGTGTTCCGCTTCCGCTCTTGCCGCACCCAGGTGTTCTGGTATTATATGATTTAACCTATCCAACTACACACATATTTTGTTCTCCAAGCATGTATCCATTTTACATCCCAGCACAATAATATATCGCATCCATTTTAATATCGGTATTGGTATACGGGGTTACATATTTTTTTTTATTCTTCTCTGCACAACTTGCAAATCGATAAGCAATTTTTCCGAATTTTTTGGCACGCGTCACTTCGCATCGGCAGCACAAATTCCCTGTTGATTCCCTATTTTCACTTATTCTTCTGCACGCATAATCCAGCGCCAGCATCCACGACCATCGGCTCGACCCATCCGTGCATTTTTTACACCTACACCAGTTTGTTATGCCAATTGGTGAAGGTGAGGAACCAAAGGTTCAGTTGATCGTCCCAACAGCTGGCGCCTCACACCGAGTCAGAGCCAAAAGCTAGTCGTCACTGCCCACCCAAAAGGCAGAATCCAGTAAAACTTTAAGTCTTTCTATTAAGATCAGGCATCCATCCAGGACAACAAGCGAAAGGTCCTTAACTTTGTGAAAAGTTGAATAACTCCCCACAAGTTAAAAAGCGAACGGAGTAAGTGCATGCAAGCAGTGGCCTACCCGTTACCAGTTTCGCGGCGGATTCGCCCGTAGTAACGGTAGTGCGGCGAGAGAGAGTGGTGCCCTGAGCACCAGACAAGGACAGGGAGAGTCCTAAAGGGGCAGCAATAAAAGAGAGCAGCGAAGGGCCGTGTGCAGAAGGAAGTAACGGGACGGCACCGGACTTCGGACCCTGATATTGGTTCCGTGCGCAGAGGGCGAAAGGTCGAACGGTAAAACCGTGGACTTTGGACCAAGAGGCAAGGAGACGCCGATAACTAGCGGTAAATAGAGGCCTATAAAAGCCGGCCGAGCGCAGGAAGCGGGATTAGTCGATTTCTACCAAGTCAACAAGTAACAGTCATCAAGTGAACCAGTAACCAGTGAAACAACGTGAAGAACCAAGTAAAGCCGTGCGGAGTCATTAAGGAAACAAGATCGCTACGTCGAGACGTTCGGGAGTTAGAGCTAGAGTCAGGCGCTTTGTCACAACTTCTGTCGCGATTTGAGCTTGGCATCCCACCCGACGTGTCCGACAGAGTTGAACAAATAGAGTCCTTCGACGAAGAACCGTGGGCTCAGAAGGAAAGTGGTCTAGAACTAGCTGCCTGCCTACAAGGACTGCATTGACGAACTCCGGCGTACGCCTGATCGTCCTGTAGGAATTGTACAAGGTCCTGGTGCGACTAGCCCGGAAGGACGCGCGTTTGTTCAGCTAGTGTCTCGAAAGGCGTATGCGTTAAGAGCACAGCAGTTCACCGCTAGAATCCCAGAACGGCAGCTTACCGAATCGTGAGCGCTACGCCAACAAGGAGCGGAGCCAATCGAGACATCCGGAGGCAGAGCAAGGACAACGAGGAAGAATATAAATACGTCGAATTCTGAAGTCTGCGGCAGAGAGGGTAGGGTGAAAGCGTTCGTCTAGAACCTGGCGTTTGACCTAGGGACTGCGTTGGCGGCTTCCGGCGTACACCTGAACCGTCAGGCAGAAACTGAGCCGACGTCCGGTGCAACCGGCCGGGACAGAGCAAGGGACAGGAGGCTGCGGCTGCGAAAGGCGTACGCCTTAAGAGCACAGAGCCTGTTCACCCTAGTCTGGGAACGGTGACGCATCCCTAAGCCCTGTAATCCCGCCAAGCCAAAGGCAACAGAAGGCATAGCGAGCGAAATGGGCGAAGGAAACACTACTTCGCAGCGATCACAACCCAGCGAGACGTTCAACGTGGGAAGGAGCCGACGGCGGAGAATATTTCCACATTGTCAATACAAAACCCCGGTTGAGGGCCAAGTCGACGAATAAAAGATCATTGCATATTCCCAATCTTTCTGTGCGTTTTATAAAAATTTGGTGGGACGAACACTTATATCTTCTGAGCTAGCGGAGAAATAAAGAAAATCTGTTCGTTACAACTTCTCTAAAATCCGTAACTCTGTCAAAAACGAGATCAACTGTAGAAATGGCTCATGCTGTCGCTGACATAGCTTTGACAAAATTCGTGACTTTAACCGATAGAGTAAATCAATTCAAAGCCATAGTCAACACCCCAGCAGACCAACTTCCGTCCGTTCACACAAATAAGGTCCGACTTGAGCAGATACGGGCTCTCTGGGACAAGGTGGAGAGAGAGTTGGAGACGTTCTCTGCTGTTCTCCCTTTATTAATGTGTAAAGACACGATTACAGTCATGCAATCCAAATATGATTCCTGTTACTCGGTCTTCGAATGATGCGACTTGAAAACTAGTGGTGAAACAAAGTCCTTCGTTGCGCTCCTTTCTCCTTTAACCAACGAAGGGCTTTGAATCAGCGTGGAGGAACCTGCAGAATCGTTTTGAAAACAAGCGACTGCTCGTCAACAGCCAGCTTAAGATTCTGTTTCCCAAGAATGTGGGAAATCCTTAAAGCACCTGGAGAGCACAGTCCAGCCTTGACAGCCTTGGAAATCGCTAAGATAGACACCACCAAATGGGATTGTCTGCTCGTCTTTCTGTGCTCCTCGAGGCAGCCGAAATTGACGCTGTCTTTGTGGAAGCAGTCTCTCCTTCAACCATCCGAGATTCCAGGTTGGAGTGATTTCAAGGTTTTTTTTTACAAGGTCGTCATCGAACCTTTGAGGCCATTGAAGAGTTCAAACCTACGGTGGTGGCTCAATCCAGAGGCCCACGAGCTGAAAGCGGGCCGCGGATTATCTACAACTTTGAAAATAGGGTCACAGTAAATCCACAATCGTGTAGGCTTTGTTTAAGGGAAAACCATCCTATCCGTCTGTGTCCTCAATTCCAAAATATGGCCGTCGCGGATCGGGAACATTATATAAAAAAGCGGAAACTCTGTTTGAACTGTTTTGCAAGAACCCACATGTTGAGAGACTGCACATGTACTCACAACTGCTACACTTGCAAGGGTCGCCATAACATACTCCTGCATCTTAGCGGCCCCCCACAACTCCAGTCAGCACCCGTACCTGACCTCCAACTACCATTACAGTCAGTATCCATACCTGACCACCAAAGTATACAGTCGCAAGGGGTCCTCTTGAGCACGCGCTCATACAGATCTGCCACTCGGACATAAGGTACTCTGCACGCGCTTTAGGCGACTCAGGATCAGAAGCAACCTTTATATCGAAACGGTTATTCAACCTAATTAAGCTCTCCCTATGAATCCATCCAAGCTCAAGTTGCGGGAGTAAACCAAACTTTTGCTGCTCAGCCTCGCAAGCGCTGTTAGTTTAACATAGGCTCCCAGCAAAGGCCACATATACAAATCGAAGCTTCCGCATATGTGTTACCACATTTAGCCGGAAATCTCCCATCCTATACGATACCCGAAGGTTCGTCAAGGGACCTGCCCAACCTCCAACTAGCAGATCCGAATTTCTACCATTGTTCGCAGATTGATCTACTAGGCGGCTTCCAGTCAAATGTTTGCGGAAAACTCCTTGGCCAAGAGACCATATTCGGGTGGATTCTTTGCGTCCCAATCGCGAAGAATCCCACTAACTGAATAGCTTCCTTCTCGGCACGATTGTCTGTCACTGAGTCTAAACTAGACAGCATCCTCACCAAATTTTGGGAGGTGGAGAATGTTCCAGTAAAGCTGGTTGAGGAATCCAGCTCGGTGTGTGAGAACAACTTCCAGCACACCACTAAAAGGATGAGAAAGAGAGGTATGTAGTTTCCTAGCCCTTTAAGGAGCTTAGCAATATAAACCTGGGACATTCAAGGCCTATCGCATTGGCGCAATTCCTTAAAAACGAGGCACGGCTAAAAAAAACGCCCCCTTAAAAGAGCAGTATGACTCAGTCGTCAAGGAGTACTTAGATCATATGCATCTAGTCTCCCCAAATGACGACTCCAATAATTTTTATTTTCCACACCACGCGGCTTTTAAACGAGACAGCACCACGACAAAAGTTCGCGTTGTGTTTAACGCCTCCAATCCATCGTCAAATGGGTACAGTCTTAATGATATCCTTCATGCAGGTCCGGTACTGCAATCTGATTTGAGTACCCGATCCTCAAATGGCGCTTCTTTAAGTACGTCTTCAAAGCCGACATCACCAAGATGTACCGGCAAATTCTCGTCCATTCCGATCATACGCGCTTCCAAAAAATCCTGTTCCGCGATAAAAAAGGGAAGCTCTGCGACTATGAGCTTAACACTGTGACTTCTGGCGTTAACTGTGCGCCCTTTCTGGGCATGCGCGTGCTTCAACAGCTAGGTCAGGATGTGCTTGACCAATATCTTTTAGCAAGTGACATAATTTACAGATTCATGGCTGTTCTAGCCATCAAAGAACTCCGTCTGGCCCTCCGAGAGTGCAGGGTTTCCACTGCGCAACTGGACCTTAAACGAGGAGTGACTCTTGCAAGGGATTCCAAAAACTACTTGATCAGTTCTGACTTCCTTGAGTTAAAAGAGGCCAGTATGGCAAAAACTCTAGGAATCCGCTGGCAAGCGACGTCTGATAGTTTTTTATTTCCTGCCGAGGGAAATTTCTCTTCAAACAGAATACACCAAACGAGAGGTT
Source organism: Drosophila gunungcola (assembly GCF_025200985.1). Taxonomy (NCBI): domain Eukaryota; kingdom Metazoa; phylum Arthropoda; class Insecta; order Diptera; family Drosophilidae; genus Drosophila; species Drosophila gunungcola. The sequence continues at coordinate 505,895 of NW_026453230.1, forward strand.
TTATCCCAGATAGCTAAACTGTTTGATCCAGCAGGATGGTTATCGCTTTCGTCATTCGGGCCAAAATTTTCATGTAAGAAATTTGGCTGCGGGAGTTAAGCTGGGACCAGCCTCTCCCGACTGATCTCGTCACAAGGTGGTATGGGGAGTCTTAAATCTCCCCACAAATCCCGATGCAGGAGAGCTGCCTAGCAACAGCGAAGGAAGCGAGAATGCGGAGGAGTCACGGGCAACAGGGTCAAACGGTAAACAACGGACCTTGGACCGGGCAAAGCGGAGACACCGTGGACGTTGAACCCTCACACGGCAAGGGCAACAAGGTCGAACGGAAAATTGGCGGACTTCGGACCTGCACAAAAAGGATCAAGGTCGCAAAGTCGAGACGCTGAACGACTGTAAGTCTGCAAGGCTCAGACTTCTACGCTGAGACCCAACAGGTGCTAGGTCGTGGTTAAATCGAGCTCAGAGAGTCTTTGCGTGGAGCCTGCGATAAAGGTGGCTGGGCGAAGAGGCAGAACCGAGTTCTACCTGCTAGGCGAAACACCTTGCTGGTCCCGACCGTGAGGTTCCAGAGTCTCGAAGGAGCCGTCACGAGTCAGATACCAACAAGCAGTCGACGATGAGGAGCGACGCCGCAGAAGACAGCGACGAAGAGCGACGCCGCAGAGGACGATGACGAGGAGCAGCAGAATCGGAAGATCCGCGAGGCTATTTACAAAAAAACAAATAAAAACCTTTACGATCCCAACAGAATTCTTGCGTTATTTGGTGGAACGATCCCACAACCTCTCTGAGCCAGCCGCCCGTTCAGGTAGCGAGCGAGAACATCTAAGAAATCAGGTCGTTTCATCTGGCGCCCATGAGTGATTGCCCTGACCAAGGGAACAAAAGATCCAAGATGGGAAAGTCCTGGATTTATAATCTCAGGAAGGAGGACTTCGCCGAGGTGAGCAATGTTGTAAGAATAGAACTCGAGGGCTCAGTAGAGACGATGAGGAAGACCCTGGCAGAGACGATTGACCGTATAGCAGAAGACCCGGTCGTGGCAGAGTTGGTGGCCGGTCCTGGAGATCAAATTCCGGAAGTTGCCGGTCCCAAAATTTAAATTAACCACCGCGAATGCCGAAGGTCTGATATCAAGCCTGGATGTTCATAGCATGGCAAGCAACGGAAGGCAGCGAGAAGGCAGCCAAGAGAGGAGAGAAAGCGTACAGCCACATCCGCAGGACTACACCAAGGTTGAAAAGCAAGTCAGAGAGTGGAACTTTCGGTATGACGGCAACGATAAGCCACTGGAATTCCTGAAGCAGGTGGAGAGGTCAGCCGTGTCATATGGTCTGGTTATAAACCAGATCCCACGGGCAATGCCAGTGGTTCATAGCCAACAACCGGCAGTGGGACAACTGGGGAGACTTCATATTCAGCTTTCAAGGCTATCTCCTCCCTCGAAGCTACATGGAGAAGCTAGCGGACCAGATCAGGCAGCAGAGGCAGACATCCGGGGAAAAATTTAAGGATTACATGGTGGACATGCAGACGCTGATGCGGCCCTGGGTATGTCTGCCAAAAAAAGTCCTGTACAGGATCAAGGAGAACAGCACGCCGGCCCTCCGAATGTTTATCCGGCCGTACGAGTGTGGGCACCTGGACACTGGCAGATGAGTTCGAGAAGCTGGACGAGCTACGGGAGAAGTTTGAGCTGGAAAACCACTCCCAAGGCCAAGGGCAAGCAGGGTGCGGTGTGTAGGCGGTGGCAGGAGGACACGGATACGCCACGGAGACATACGCCGCAGCAACACGGACCATCAGCCGATAGCAGTGGATTCATCCAGAATACAGCCAACGCTTGTCGCAGATGCGGGGGTGCAGACCATTGGACAAGTGCCGGAATCGGCGACTCACGTTCTGCTGGCGATACGGGAAAATAGGTGTCCGAACGGTGGAGTGCTGATCCTACCAGGATTGATCGACGCACTGGCGCTAGGATGGAACTTCCTCACCAAATTCGGAGCGGAGGTGAAACGCGCAGGTCACAGCGTTGTAATACCTGCGAGGGACAGACACCGAGCCTGGCTGGGGGAAAAACTGTCGGGAGCAGTCGAGAAAAAATTCAGGGCGAGATCAACGCCAAAGTAGACGAGCTACTTGAAAAGGGTTGCATCGAACCATCAAGGAGTCCAGCTCACCAATAGTCATGGTGAGGAAGATGACCGGGAAATGGAGGCTGTGCGTGGATTTCAGGCCAATTAACGCAAAGTCCGTGAAGGATGCATATCCAATGCCGATGATCAACTATATCCTGGACCAACTTCGAGAAGCTAAGTACATTAGCAGCCTCGACTTAAAGGACGGGCACTGGCAGATACCGTTGGAGGCAGCCAGCAGGAAGTACACCGCATTCACAGTGCCAGGGAAAGGCCTGTTTCAATGGAAAGTTATGCCTTTCGGTTTACACTCGGTATCAGGAACATTCTAGCGGACGTTGGACCGTCGAAAAAAGCCGAATGTAGCTGGATAAGGGACATGAGAGGCAAGATAGCACAAAACCCCCAAAAATATCCGGACTACTTAGTGGAGGCCGACCGGATGTACCGGCACATTTCTCACAGAGCGGGCAACGAGGATGTGATCGCATGGAAGCTATGCGTACTAATCGGATCAAGTCAGCGAGTCATGGCTGAGAATCACGATATGCCGACGGCCGGGCACATGGGCAGCCGGAAAACAATCGCGAGGCAGCAAGTTATCAATGGCCGGGCATGCACCGCGACATTAGGAAGTATGTGCGGAACTGTGAGAGCTGCCTCAGGTACAAGCCCAGTCAGTTTCAGGCGGCCGGAAAAATGCTCACCCAGATCTCAGAGGAGCCCTGGGACACAGTATGCGCCGATTTCGTTGGTCCGCTTCCTCGGTCGAATCACGGGAACTCGATGCTACTAGTGCTCGTAGATCGGCTCTCGAAGTGGACGGAAATAGTGCCGATGCGTAGGGCTATCACCGAGACGCTGAAAAAGGCAATCCGGGAAAGGAATATCTGAAGGTACGGTGTGCCGAAGGTCTTGATCACCGATAACGGGGTGCAATTCACGAGCAGGACGTTCAAGTGGTTCTTGACAAAGTTGGGAGTGCGGCACCCCGTACACGCCACAAGAAAATACCACGGAGAGGGCCAATAGAACGGTAAAAACAATGATCGCCCAGTTTGCCGGATAGGACCAGCGAACGTGGGATGAGAAATGGCCAGAATTAGAGGGTTTTCACCGCCATTTGTCACGCAGGGTAGAGAGCCCAGGTTACCGAGCGCGTTTTTTGATGAAGAAACCACCGGCACAGGAAGGGAAACCCAGACCCCGTCGGAAATGCGAAAGAATAAACGCAATCTTGGAGCTGGTCAGACGGAACATGGAGAAGGCGGCGCAGGATCAGGCGCGCCACTACAATCTCCGGAGCCGCCCTTGGAGACCGCAGATCGGAGACACGGTATGGGCCAAGGAGCACCATCTATCAAAGGCAGCAGAAGGATTCGCAGCGAAACTGGCCCCCAGATACGAAGGCCTCTTAAAATAATTAGTTTTGACTCTCCGGTTATATGCAACCTGCGGCACGAAAACACGGGCAAAGAAAGGGAAAAAGGAGGCAGTCACAACAAATCCGTCGTTTCGGTGGATCACTGTACCCTAACCGAAGAAAGGGGGAGGACGATACACGGTATTGAACTTAACGGTCAAGCACACACACACAGACACCCACAATTAGGAGCGCGAGAGACCGGGACAGGAAGGGTTAAAAAGCCGTAGGCACCGTTACCGGCTAAACGCACACTTGCACGCATTGCGTAGGAGGCGTGTATACGCAGGGCACCGTTACATCTAAACGTTACACTTGCACAGATTGCGTAGGAGGCGAGTACACGGAAAGCGGGCCCCGTTAACGGTACTTGTCGCCGCAAATAACGGAACCGAGGATGTGCGGAAGAACCGAGGTTTCGTCAGCGACGACGCTCCACGCAGCAGGTCTTTTCAAAAAGATCGTAGGCAACAAGGAAGTGGAGCGCGAGGTGAGGGCGGAGCGCGCCAGGGAACAGCCAGTGCCGAAGTGGAGGCGGTTCTCCGATTCCGTCCTCCAGCTGCTGGCGTCCCCCTCGCAATCACCGTTACCGGTCAGCGAGGCTGACGAAGAGTCAACGGGCGAGATCTCGGACGTGGAGCTGCCGTTCGAAGAGGAGGACACGAACGCGGCGGACCTAGGAGAGGTCGTCGCCATCTCGTCCGACGAGAGCGGACCGGAGGGCAGCAGCAGACGGTCTCGTGGTCGTGGCCGGCGCCCGACGAGGCGGTGGAGGAGGCCAGAACATGGAAGGCAGATGAGGCCATCGACTGGCAGCGACCACCGCCAATGCTGCCGCGCGATACGCGTGGCAAGTCCGCGAGAGAGGCGGCGAAACGCGTCGCGGAGGCGGTCGGTCGATAGGCGGTTGATCGATAGTTGCGATCGATGTGTACAAGAAAATACCGGATTTCTCAAGAATCGGTCACACTGCAACTTAAGACAACGAAAACGATAACGATAACGGCAACAACGATGGCAATGCTGGACCCAATATCGATAATTGCGATCGAGACGTGTTCAGTAGAGTGGCCAGACGACGGGTATCGGAACGGTGATTTCAAACACGAGGAAATGTTTGGGCGGGAAAATCAAATTTCTCGCGGGGAACTGTTTGAAAGAACGAGATGCAGTTTTGGGAAAGTTCAAGTTTCGGGGAACTGTCTGGGGAACAGGCTAACGCAGCACAGCCATGGAAAGTTAAAGGTCTTTCAGGGCGCTGTCTGGGGGGAGCCTTACGAGGACAGTTTAGGGAAAGCAGAAGTATTTTGGAGAACTGTCTGGGGATCACAAGGAGAACGAGTCTGGCGGGGAAATCACCACTTTCATCACATTTCCGAAGAAAGGGGGAAATGTGAGGAGGCTTAAAATGAATGAATGAGGCGAGAATGCCGGAGGAGTCTATGGCAACAAGGTCAAACGGTAACAACGGACATTGGACCCGTGCAAAGCGGAGACATTGAACTCTCACAAGGAAACGGCAACAAGGTCGAACGGTGAATTGGCGGACATCGGACCTGCACAAAGATGACGCACCGTGAACTAACGGTACGGCAGTGGACCTGGATGAATAACGGGACTATTTCAGGCTATGAAGTCCTGATGCAGGAGATCTGCAAAAAAACAGCGAAGAAGGCGAGAATGCGGAGGAGTCTAGGGCTACAAGTCAAGCGGTAAACAACGGACCTTGGACCCGGGTACCAAGCTGGACATTGGACTCTCACAAGGGAAGGGCAACAAGGTCGATCGGTGAATTTGCGGACTTCGGATCTGCACAAAGAGGGACGCATCGTGAACTAACGGTGCGGCAGTGGACCTTAGACCCGATCACCCGAGCTGGAGGAGAGGAATAACCGGACCATTACAGGCTATAAAAGGGTTACGCAAGCGCAGCTCACCCCGAAGTTATAGTGCTAGAATCAAAGCAAGTGCGTGTACGCAAGACCAGTAGCAAGTTAATCAAGTGCGATCAAGATCGCAAAGTCGAGACGCTGAACGACTGTGAGTCTACAAGGCTGAGACTTCAACGCTGAGATCCAACGGGTGCTAAGTCGTGGTTAAATCGAGCTCAGGGAGTCCTTGCGTGGAGTCTGCGATAAAGGTGGTGGGCGAAAAGGTCGAACTTAGTTATACCTGCTAGGCGATACACCTTGCCGACACAAACCGAACCAAGCTTAGGGAGCCTGTGATAAAGGTGGCTGGGCGAAGAGGCAGAACCTAGTTCTACCTGCTAGGCGAAACACCTTGCCGGTCCCGACAGTGAGGTTCGCATAACATCCAGAGTCTCTGCAACAGAGTTCTCTGACGTCCAAGAGCGGCTAAATGTGCTCAATCAGCGAAGAGAATTTGCAACAGAAAGCAAGGCCTTGAGCAACAAGCGACAAATTCCAGTCTCAAGCAGCATCTCCAATTTAAGCACCTTTCTCGACAGTCAGGGTGACTTGAGAGCAAGCGGACGCTTACGAGCGTCTGAGATGATTAGTTATGATGAGAAACATCCAACCATCATTCCAGCCAGGTGTATTTTTGCAAAACTTCTTGTCCGTTTAACCATCTCATATCCTTACATAAGGATAATGTAAGTCGAGTGTGAACCATCCACAAAAGAAATCTGCGAACTCAGCTGATGGAAGATTCGCCCTCTGCGAGATCCACATTTTCCAGGCCATTCACTCACACGGGCATTGATTTCGCGGGACCATTTGACATTAAAAGCTATGTCGGTCGAGGTTGCAAGGTAACAAAGGCAGGTGTCAAAAGCTTCAAGACACACTTCTACAAGCAGACGGCTGTCGGAAAATACACTTTTTAGGAACTAACTACCCTCCTAGCAAAAATTGAGGCCTGTTTAAACTAGATGCCTATTTCTCCAATGTCCGAAAGCCCCACTGACCTTGTAGCTCTCAGCCCCGAGCTGTTCTGGTGGGTGGGCACCCCTCTCCCTGATCGAGACCGAGATTACAGAAACCCCATTTACATTATCAACCGGTGGCAGCGGCTAAAGGCCCTACATCAGCAGCTTTGCTGTCTATGGAAGGAAGAGAATCTGAAGGAGCTCCACAAAAGAAATAATGGTAATTGCCAATGCGAGACGTTAAGACGGGGGACATGGTGTGATCAAGGAAGAAAACCTACAACCAAACGAATGGCTTCTGGCGGATCCAACTTGTGCACCCAGGCGCAGATGGCTTGAATCAAGTGGCAGATGTCCTCACCACACGTGGCGTCATCCGACGACCAAGCGCGAAGATGATCCATCTCCCGATGGAGGCCACTGATTCCTAGTGACTCTTGTTGTTTCCACCTCTCAGAATTATACACTGTCAGACGTTCGTACTCGTCCTAGTTCATGTCATCCTTTGGTGTCTGTCCTTATACATGTCACAGTCATCCGCAACATCCAATAACGCATTACTTGTGTTTTTATCTACTCCCACACACATAGTGTTACGATGTTGCGCGAACCACCCAACAACACGCTTATAGGTGCCGCGTTTGCAGAGGGGTTCACGGCAACGGTTTCTTCGTCTTCCGGCCCTTAAGCGACTCCGCGCGTCCTAATCAACAGGTTTGCGCGAACTGCCTGCTCACGAGCATTAGGGCCCACCTGGCGAAGTAAGGCCAAGTGCCACGTCTGCAGTGGAAAGCATCACCCCTCTTACATTCCAAGATCCTCAGTCGCCGCGCGCATCACGACAAGAACAACAGAAGCAGCAGAGGACGTCGCGACGATGTCGCCACGCTCAGAGCCGTGGGCCCTGCTACAGGCCCATCGTGCGCTCTATACTGCAGCCATCGAGTTTGAGCATTCTTCCAACTGCTTCGGTTTTTTTCGTCCGTCGCATCCACGTATCTTTGGCAAAGGCTCTCAACTTTTCCGTGGTGGTTTGCCTTACCGAAATCCGCTCGAAGTCGTCAAGCATGGGCGGACAGCTGCTGATGCTGGTTGATGACCAGATGCAGACCCGAACGCCGGTCACGCCCCTTGATACAAAGGTCCGAGATGGCTTCAGAACATCACATGGGCGGACAACAGGTGGTTCCATCCCTCGTTGGTGTCGGTTGTTTTGGGAGCTGATATCTACGCGGAATTGATGCTGC